>NW_010166130.1:83885-115123 GCF_000695765.1 Mesitornis unicolor
CTTTCTGTATTCCTGTCCAGGTGCCAATGACACAGGGTTCTCAAGGATTGCCGCAACAATCATATCAACAACCAATCATGCTACCTAATCAATCAGGTCAAGGAACACTTACAGCCACTGGAATGCCTGTCTACTGTAATGTCATACCTCCTGCCCCACAGAATAACCTACGGCTGATTGCCCCACACTGCCCCTCCAATAACGTTCCAGTTATTTCTGCCAGCTGCAGGACAAACTGTGCGAGTATCAACAATGCAGGGTGGCCGGTCAAGTACTGACACTGTGGTGTAGCATGGATACACGAGGATAGCGGTGCATTATTTGACAAAATAACTCATGGCCTTCAAACGAAGAGGAACACAACAGGATAATCAGTTGAGGACATAAGTACTGACTATGCTCAAGTGATTTGCTGCTGGAAAAATCTGTAAAAAAAAAAAAAAATAAAATTTTGAAAAAAAAATGTTTGCTGGTTAATGGTGCATATTTTTGTCATGTCTGCTAGGTATGCCTTTATAGCTTAGCTAGTGACATGAATTCATTGAGGTAAGATTTTTTCCTACCACTGAACACCACTGTGTAGATTGTAATATCCCCGATTCGGATTAGTTTTGTACTTTGTGTTGAGTTTGTGAAGCTAAAAGTATTTAAAAATATAATAAAATCACATTGTACCAAAGCTGTAATGGAAATGAGAAAAAAAAATGAAAACAAAAAAAAAGAATTACTGAATGGAAGGAATAATTTATATACACTATAGAGTTTTTTTATGGATATATACTGTATTGTAGTGCTTAATCACAATAAAGATATTTGACCTCATGGAGAAAGGTCATGTTTCTACCACCTGCTTGGTCTCCTCTCTGTTTCTGAGTGAGTGAAGTTCCCTTTGGTTCTGCAATGTCTTGTTTCAGGTGAAGCTAATGGGCAAATTATGCTTAATTAATGGGGAGACCTTACTGTAGCCTTTCAGAACCTGAAAGGGTCCTACAGGAAAGCTGGGGAGAGACTTTTTACAAGGGCAGATAGCGATAGGATGAAAGGGAATGGTTTTAAACTGGAAGAGGGTAGATTTAGACTACATATTAGGAAGCAATTCTTTACTGTGAGGGTGGTGAGACCCTGGCACAGGTTGCCCAGGAAAGCTGTGGATGCCCCCTCCCTGGAAGTGTTCAAGGCCAAGTTGGACAGGGATTTGGGCAACCTGGTCTGGTGGGAGGTGTCCCTGCACATGGCAGGGGGGGTTGGACTGGATGATCTTTAAGGTTCCTTCCAACCCAAATCATTCTGTGACTCTTAATGGGCTTATGGAAGCATAGCAACCACAGCAATTCTTCAGCTTCTACCCAATTACTGGTAGTCCAGCTATAAAGACATTTTACAAGAAAAAGACGACAAGCCAAGAATCTGGTCCATCATGTTCAAGTAGTGAGGATGACCAATATATCTGGGAGTTTGGCTCTTAAAACATGCAGCACACTGGTTTGCCAGAAAGTTTTAGAACTTTTTTTTTTTAAAAGTAGGATTTCTCATGTCCATGTTCACTCAGATTTCCGTCTTGTTCTGATAAATTATTCTTCATTCATAAATGCTGCATGGAGTTCTTCATTCTGCTTCAGTGATGACAACATTTGAGTCACAAGTGTGTTTACCAGAAAAAAAGCCTGTGTTGTTTTCACTTAAGCTGCATTTTTGATCAGTTTTGAACACCTTTAAAATAGGTAGAAGTTGAGCACTGCAGAATTGTGCATACACATCATGAATAAGCCTAAGATCCTTCTCAGGCTTTTGTAAAATTGATACGTGTCATAGTAAAATTTTAGGTACATGCAAGATGACAGCAGCTTACAAGGCCCTTGACCATTGATAATCTGGATGTGAAACAGCTTTTATTTTACCTTTAACATGAGTGGCCTTTACTTTACACACTTCAGCAGTGGAAGCAGGAACTGGAAGGGCTATAACCCATATTTAAAACAAACATTTTTTTCATTTCTATACAATGAACAGATACCTTTCAGAGTTCAGTCTTTTTTTACATACTTGTCTTAAAGTGTGGAATCCAGTCCTATGGGATCATAAGAAAGCCAAACACTGAATTTTATGTAGTATAATCATGATTCATTTGCTGAGAGACAGACAAGAACATGAGCAGGTAAGCAAACACAATTCACTCTTCAATTAGAGGTGAAATGCCTTGGGAGGGCCTAGTGATTGATTTCTTTTTTTCTTCCATTTTTTTAAATCAAGATCCTGCATTTGAATTTTGCCTGTGACCCTGAGCTCTCATTTCAGTTGCCCTGCATAGTACGGCTTATTTCCTTTTAAAGTTTTCTATACTATGGAGGTTTCTCTCCTAGCATTACTATATTCACACATAATTGGGTCTGCTGCTGCTGGGTGACTGACAGCTGAAGGAATGGGGTGTCCTTCACCATGTCAAGGCTCCAGAGTGCAGTGGGACAAACCTGCAGGTCACCTTGGGCAGGACAGGTTGTGGGTGGCCAGGATGAACGAGAGGGGAGGGAAGGTGAACCTCTGTGCATGTGGAGTCTGTAATGAAGAGACCCTTTGGTAATCACTTTATTTAAGTCCTGTTTCTTCTCTGAAGCACTGCTGTTACTGATCTTCCTCCTCATCAGAGAACCATGAAGGAATTGCCTGTTAAAAAAAATCTACACTCAGCATCATAGATTGACAGCAAGCTAGGCTGTAGATGCTCTTAGTGATGGGCAAGGGAGTCAAAAAGCAAAGCCTAGAAAACTTGCTCCTGTGAAAAGAGAATTTTCTCATGTCCTTATGCCACTCTCAGTCACATCCCCTTGGCAAACCGTGCATCTGACTGACTGTGGCCAGAAGTTCCCCTGATTTCCCTGTCTCTGCCTGTTCAATGAGCAGCTTCTGTAAAACAAGTACATAGCTGGGGGAGCAGGGATCATACTGATTGACGTCTTGTGGCAGCAGCACCTACCTGCCCCCTTCTGCTGAAATAAGACTTCAACTTTTTATGTAAAATCGAGCAGTTTCAGGAGGGGGTCACAGCGACCCACCCCAAAATGGCCTACATCCTCCAATTATCTCACTCTCCAAAGACATTGAATCTCGTTAGGCATATGAGGAAACTGAATTTGATCTCCCTCAGCTATGGAGAATGCCCTAATTATTAAGGTATCATATACATGGGGGAGACGTCTCACATGGTGGTGCACATACTTGCTTTATGCTGGAAGAATTTATATTTGAAGACAAGTAATTCTGTTTCTGGAAAAAGTGTACCACAAAAATTATTCCCCAAGCCATTCCCAAGGCTGTTGAGCTGCAGCATGTGTTCCCCCTTTGGAATAACTGGGGAGTTTCTTCCCTCAGAACTCAGTGGGGAGGCTCTGGTGGAGGGCAATGCCCAGCCAGGACTGGGAGCTTTGCTGTCTCCCAGGGCTCCTCTCCTGACTGGCGAGGAAAAGAGGGGGGACAGGTCTCCTTAGTCTTCAAACTAAGACTAGTCTTCATGCTTAGCCCAGAGACTATGCTTTAGAGATGCTCAGAGCTTCAACACCTGCTTGGCTGATGTTTTCTAAAACCGCATTTCTTGTGTAGGGCATCACCATCTATCTAGTCTCAGGCAGTGGCCAGCTTAGGGCAAACGTAGAGCCAAGCTCTGGCCAGTGCTTTGACAGCAATCCTACAAACCTCAAGGGCTACTCAAAGCTGCGTGGCAGGCAATAGAAATGCCACGAGTGTTTTGGAGGGGAGGAAACCTCGCTACACACATCACCTGTGCCTACCATAGTAGAGGTGGTACAGCAGTTTTGGGGATGCCTGCTCCCAAAACAGGGCACAGGATTCACATTTCTAATTGAATTTCTACCTCTGGTTTGCTGTAAGAATTTACTTTCTTCTCTGCTGTTTCCTTTTATTCTTCAGAAAAGTGGATATAATGAGCCTTTGAGGCAGTGGACTGATGGTTAAATAATTAATGCCACGCTGCTTCTGAGTATGGTTGGCCCAGCATTCATTCATTGAGTGGCATGAACTATTGTTGTACTGCAGAGCTCAGCGTTGGGTGGAATAATTCTAAAAATACTGCTTCCCAGTGCATGTCAGTGAGGCAAATCAAACCTCAGTTTTTTGGCTCTTTTTTACAATATTCCCACCAACTGTGGGAGAGGATGCTTCATTATCTCTCCTGATATAAGGACAAGGGGACATAGGACAAAAAAAAAATAATTATAATTAAAGCAGCAGTCTTCAAAGAAAACTAAAGAGCTCTTTTTTCTCCAGAGAATATATGGACAACCTGTGGCATTCCTTTCTGCAGGACGTTAGATGTGGTTTCAGAAATGGGCAAGGTCAGAGAAGAAAGTTGTACTGAATGCCACTAAATACAGCCAGTGTCTAGTTCACAAAGGCAGAGAAAAGAAATATGCCACTGCCTCATTCTTAAACCTTTCCCCATGCACTATTAGAGATGAGTATTGGACTGGGAATGAACCTCTGACCCAGTTGAATATGGCACTTCTAGAAAGCAATATTTGTTACCCAATACTTAATAACCAAATAAAGAAAAAAATCATATCACCTGACAAAGCCCATCCTGTAACAGAACCTGTAAGGATCAGAAGGAGAAAGTGAGGCTGACCTTGAGTTAATTTTCTTTAGTTTGATTACTGTCAAATGCCCCGACTGCACAGTCAGCACAATTGGCCTTGCACAGCTGCTTATTCTGCTCTTGAGAGTAACACCATGGTGAGGATGAAATAAACCTTCCAGCAGGTAGTGCCTTTGAACTTTTCATCATCTTTCATTTCTTCTTCGTGGCATGTAATTGTTCATTATTATTGAAAAGGTTAATTATGCATAAACAATGCTTTTCTGCTAAGAGTAGTTTGCTTTAGTGGATAATAATTGAATTTTTTTTCCCAGGTGGGTTTTGGTATACAATCAGTTATTTCATGTCAAAAGTACTGGCTTTTCTGAGCATTGGATGTAGTTGCTACTAAGAGTGGTTTTTAAAGTATTTTGGCATTGATTTAAAAGAAGTTGATATAGCAACTACAGGAATAAACTGCAAAAGAACACCTGAGATTAGCTTTCAAGCTGAAGAATAACAGGTGTTCTGGGTTCTTCCCTGGTTTTCATTTGGAGAGATCAGCTGCAAACCTATACATGCTTAATAAAGCACAACATCTCAGTTCATCCTTGTGCTTCAAATGAATTATTTTAGAGGCAGCACATACAGAAAAGTAAGTTAAAAAAAAACTTTGCCTTTTCTGTTGTGGGCCCAATTTTACAAAAGACATTTGTAAAAAGGAAACGTAAAAAGAAGATAATTTTATAGCAAAAAATATACGCTCCCCAGTACAGAAATTATCTCAGTTGAACTCTACTAAATATATCCCTAGAGGAATATCTTGAAAAGTTCCCCTCAATCTGTGCTGTGTATCTTGAGATACAAAGCAGACATTGCAGTTCCCAACAATGTGGGGTTTTTTTAACCCTAAGGATGAATCACATGGGTGTGAATTGAGGCACTTGCCATAGTCAGGTTTTGCTTGCAAATCTACACCTGACCATCCCTTCCACCATAAAAAATTGCTTTTATCTGCATGGAAAACAGATGTACATTAAATCCTTTCATATATTTTTTTTCCGATGGTGCCCAATGGGCCACTGAGTGTGATAGGAAGACCAGGTCAACTGACAGTAGACAGAACTGGACATTTTATACTTAGCTCCCATTAACTTTGATCACACCATGATCAAATCTTATGCCAGGTGGAGTTTGTGGGGGAAAAGGGCTTCCATGCATGTGTGTGTATGTAATTGTTTGGGTTTTTTCTAAATCCTTTCAATTAAAAACAAAGGTTTTTACAAAGTTTCTCGTGTTTTCCAAGTTAAGTGTTGCTGATTCATT
This sequence comes from Mesitornis unicolor, assembly GCF_000695765.1. Taxonomy (NCBI): domain Eukaryota; kingdom Metazoa; phylum Chordata; class Aves; order Mesitornithiformes; family Mesitornithidae; genus Mesitornis; species Mesitornis unicolor. Next base: position 89,797 of record NW_010166130.1, read on the forward strand.
GAGGGCAAGATATAGTAATGGGACACGGTGTCAGGAGGTCGGTGGTCATAGTACAAATGACCTTTGATGTGCAAAATTTCCTGCATTTATTCACACACAAACAAATATTAAATGGTAAATCTGGACAAATTCTGCCTTTGAGATAAAAAGTTCTCAATTGCATTAGAGAATATTTCCTCAGGGGAAAAGAAAAAATTACTTTCAACACCTCAGACTGTGCCACCTATAGTAAAAGCCAGGAGATCAGATCTTAAGGCAAACTGCTGGATATTTGTAAGTTTCCTATAAAAAAAAAGTTTAGAGCAATTCACATGCAGGCTTTCAGTTAGTCGCATTAACAGTAAGTAAAATGGAGGCCAACCAGCAATCAGAACCTCCCTCACCCAGATTTTCAGTGAGGTTCAAGTCTTGACTGCACTTAAGCTTGAGCTGAGGTTTCTCTCATGCAGAGCAAGCAGAAATGCATTTGCGCGAAGCTCACATGTGGCACTTGAACCAAGCTGCTCTGTGTGTGTGTGTGTGTGTGTGTGTGTGTGTGTGTGTGTGTGTTAATGGCCACTCTTTCGTTTGGTTTCATCCATACAGATGAAATGCTGACGCATGCAGCGTGCTGTAACACAGAACTGCTTCAGGCAGCCACCATCCTGCTTCCTACTGCGTGCATATGCCTGTTGGGCAACATATTCCCATCACTATGGGCTCTGCACAGCTTGATGCTTCTTTTATTGGCATAGATATAAGAAAACCACATATTATAGGGCTCACTGCCATCTTCCACTAGGGTGAAATTTTCAGGGAGTGTTTCAGAAACTACAAAGAGGTCCAAATTATACGGAAGACATTTGGATGCTTGGATAAATCTGGATCCTTCCTGCTGTCCTGGGGATGGAGAGGGGGTAAAAAAAGGTTTGTTTTAAGTATTACTTAAACAGTTTTTATCTTCCCAGTCCAGTGGGACTTGAAGATTAGATGTAGTTGGCATGTGGTGGAAGGAGTTACTGCTGATGTGTGAATAAAGACATTGCAGACATCAGAGCTGTCACACAGCAGTGGAATGAGCTCTGGACATGAAGCATTCATACAGCATAGGGAAAAATTTGATCTGAGAGTTGTTTTATTATTTATTCATGTGCTTCTATGCTTCCCTGATCCGGGGCTGTATTTTTTAGAAAGTTGCCTTGCTCTACAGCAGATGTTCTGTGGTACAGAACTAGAAGCATTGCCCCTCTTTGCCTAAGAAATAATTGGGGTTTGAATCAATTTATTGTTTGGTTTTTTTTGAGTGGGAAGGCTAATTGTCTGAACAGATGTATGTGTCTGTTTAGCAAAAATATCTACTAGTGAGAGTAACAAGTACAAGTGTGTAAAGGGAAGTTGCAGTATTTTCAAACCACTCATCCAGCACAGGACCCTTCTGATATTACTGTAATTTATGACCATTCTTCTTATCAATAAAGCATGATGTTTTTTTAAACAGGGCATGAGATTTAACTACAAAGGTACCACTTGCTTTTTTTAAAACTTCTTTTTTTTTTAAAGAAATACACCTTTTTTGGGAGAAAATGAAAATTTCATCTGCATTCAAAAGCAGCAGCAGTACCTGAGAGCAAGCTGCAGTGGCAAGGCCTTTTTGCTCAGCTCTGCTGTGATGAGCTCTGTGGATGCTGCAAGACAGGCATGAGTGGCTAAAAGAGAAATTTAACGGCTTTTTTTTTTTTTTTTTTTTTTTTTTTCCCTTTTTGCTTCCTTTTTGTGCTGCCCAGTTTTGTTCCATGTAAATAAGCCTGTACTGCTGGGAGCTGGGGTTAAAGGGGCTCTGAAACATCATGCACAGAAAACAAACGGCTCGCAGATTCAGTGAGAGAGGTGTGATGGCAGGTAGTTTTTGGGAGCACGCAAGCAGGTTCAGAGTAGATAACATGCTGCTGTGTGCTTCAGGCAGGTGTGCTGTGCCCTGGGGATTAGCGTGGCAAGGCCTCTGAAGCTGCTGGCTAAAGCGAGGAGCCTGCACTCGTGCTTGCTTGCGAAGGCACACCAATACCAGTGTGAGAGACGTGTGTGACCCAGTAACAATGTGGCTTGCACATGAAGCCATATCCTGGCTGCCTGTTCTCTGTACCTACTATGGACAGTGTTGTATTGCTCTATGCATGGCAGAAGCATGAAAATGCCAGCTGTGGCTGTACACAGGGTGCCAGGGAGGGCATTTCTAATACCAGCAATATGTGTAAGATCAGTCGAAAAAGGATGCCTAGCTCGCTGGTACCCTTGAGATCCAGCATGGAGATGAAACAGATGCTAGTAACTACACTATGGGACTGGTTCTGTGGGAGAGGACTGAGCTTTTGAGCTCACACAGAAACACAGGCAGAAAAGGCACCATTAGAACCATTCTCAACCTGTGCTACTGACAAAGAATATTTCCCTTTGCTGCTGCTGCTTTTATTAGAAGAAGAGCTATTATCCTCAGTTTTTCATGATAAAGACACATCCTTTACTGAGGTCTGTGAGGATGCAATATTCTAGGGTGGAATGAATCACTGTGTGCAAGTCCCCATTCCTTTCTCTATTGACGATAGGGGAACTGAGATAATTAGTGCAGCTTGATGTCTAACTACTAGACAGAGAGAAGTGGGATAAATGATACCCAGGACACAGAAATCATTCCAGGTAGACCAATGTCAAGTACTGGATTGCCAACGCCCTGTGCTGACTATCATTAAAACACACACCCCCCACCCCTCAATATTTTACCAAAGTGGATCACAGCCTTTTTAAAATGAAACAGTGCAGCATGTCTCATGGGTAGTAGTTAGAGAAAAGACCTGAAGCTCTGAGATGCTCTCTCATAGAATGACTTATTTCTTTGGAATTAGTAAAATATTGAGCTGTGAGAAGACCAAGGGGAAGCGCTGAGACGCTTGCTTTGCCACTGACAAGTAACAGAGCAAGGGCTTTCAATTCAGTGCACTGTGTCTGTGAATCCCAGAAAACCAAGGGTCAAAACTGTTCTGTTTTTCAGCCTATTACCCACTGTATTTCTTCTTAGTAGTCATTTATCTGTGTCTGGCTTCTCAGTTAAATAATGGCTGGCAGCTTGTAAGAGAATCTGGGTCCCACGCCAGCCTACGCAGGAGTTAAACCCTGACAGCAGAGCCCCACATTTTCAGTGGCTTTCAGATAGCAACGAATGTCATCTGCCTCAACAGATGCACATTCCTGCCAGTCAGCTTTGGTTCACATCCACACTGAGCTTGCAAATAGTGTCTAATGCCAATGGCACTAGACATGCAGCTATGTGACCTTCTGTCACTTGTGTGGACCGAGCCATTCTGGCATCTGCGAAGCTCAGAGTCACGATAAAGCAGGCGTCCTGCTCAGTGATCTGCTGAGACACTTAATCCTGCATTTGTTTCTTGCTTGCTTACAGCAGCCGAACCCAGCATTAAGATCCCCCCATGCCTGTGGGGCTGGAATCTGGAGCTGGGCTTCAGCAGGCGGCGTTGCCTCCTGCCAGCCAGCACTGATAACTGTTTGGCAAAGTCCAGCGCAGAAGTAAGCTGATACGACCAGAACAGATATTGCACACACTTGGCTTTCAGAAGAAGCAGAGCCCTCTAGGGAACACCCAGAACAACTTTGCTAGTGTTGTTCTTTCCAATCTCAGTCAGAGTAGACATGTTCTCCCCAAAGATGTTGTGCTCTCCTGCAAACCGCTGTGGGGTACAACCCAGCCAGGGGACTGGTGGCAAGGCAGGCATGAGAGATTCCTCCTTAGGCACGCTGCAGGGCTCCCATTGTGCCTCTCTGTGCCTTTAAACATCAGCTCTTTCTTCTGGTCAGACTGCACCAACTTTGCCTCCCCTCAGAAATGTCAGACTGCTAACCATGGGGATGAGAGCAGCACAGTGACACAATTCTGTTTAATGCATTGGATGCTACTATATAAGGTATCATGGTTTTTGACCTTTATCATGTCCATCATGGTTGTGTAGAAAGAGGTAGGACACGTTTAGAGTTATTTTACACTTCTGCTAAGTCCTTCTGAAAACCTAGCTAATTAAAATCACGTTGTGTTCTGGTTTTGTTACATCTCTGTTATCAGTGCACATAAGATAGTGCCAACACCAAAACCAAAATGGACAAGTGTAAATAAATAGCAAATTTAGTGTTGTACTTGAATGCTTTTTATTTATTCACTTATTTTTGTTTCCTCCTTCTTATGCATGCTTTCTCAGCTTTGCATTTTTCTTAAAGTGTCATTGGCCATTGAACATCAATTAGAAGAGAAAGGAAGAGTTATTTTTCAAGTACTATTACCACCTCTGATTTAAATTCACATTTTCCTAAACTTAAAATTGGTGGTGGTTGTTTATTTTTGTTGTTTTTTTTTCTTTAAAACAATATTCATAGCTACAAAATGCTCTCAGAATGTTAAAAGTATAAAACCAGCCAATACACTGGAAAATTTATTTTCCCCTAACATAAGTTATCTTACATGCTGTTGGCACTCAGGCTAGCTGACATTCTTCTGGCTACAATACATGAGATACCAAATGTGACTTTAATTGCCATGTCTTTCTGAAAGAGTATTCTGGTTGAATGGGTGCAGTAAAGCTGTCCATTACAAAATTAGACAATATCAGGGACTGGATTTACAAAGTCCTAACAATTCCCTATTTTACACAATGTAATACTAGTGTGAGCTAGAGCTGTGAACTTGCATTAAGGCGTCACTGGTTCACACATCTAAGGCAATCTTCATGCACAGATTCAATTTCCAGTGTGTGCTGGTATCTAGAAATAGGAGTAGTGGCATTGACATAGAGGAAAATGAGGACAGTTTTGAAGGCCTATAATGTGGAGCTTCATGACTGAAATCTGCTTTTTCCTGCTAAATCCTGTTCTCTTTTACCTAAGTCCTAAAATTTCTACCTTCTTTGAGGCAACTGCTGATCATAAAGGAAATCCTCTCCAATAGTACCAAACTCTTGATAATAATTTCCCCCAGATGTTTCATTGCTTACCTCCTGCATAAGGAGGCTACCCCATATCATTTCTTAGCAGATGGAGCCACTTGGGTGAAGAGATTTGACAGAGATCATGCAGCAAGTTATCAGGCAACAAATAAACAGAAACCAAAAAGAGTGCAAGAGAAACATAAAGTTCCTCCATGTAGTTGATGTTAAAACTAGGAGACATCAGCATGGTAATGCTCAAGGCTGTAAAATGAATTCCTCATCCCCAGCGTTGCAAAGGAGGGTGCAGGATGAATCCCAGAGGTAGGATTCATGCCTTGCTCATTCAGAGCAGCTTAACTTCAAAGGCAAAGGAGCAAAACCTGTGCAGTTTCACCTCTGCCTGTACTTCCTTGCTCAATTCATTTTTTCTCCTCAGAGGTGGATAACAGGGTTGTTGATGTATTGGCAACAGGAGAAATTCAACTCAGCCAGCTTATGGAACCTAACTTCTCAAGATGTCAGGTTTTTCTAGATATATATAAATAAAAAAATGTATCTTCTTTTGGTTATCACTGAAATAAAGTTGTCCAAAGTTTGAGTGCAGTAGGGCCTGAGAGAGCTGAGAAAGCTCAAAAAAAAGATGGACAAATGTGATTTCTTTTAAAACTACCGCAGCTCTAGTGAAACAAATCAAATACAGCTTTAAAACTTCCCTGCTTGAACTTCTCCTCTTCCCCTTCCCTCTCCCTGGGGTTTCTCTTTTAGAGCTCTTGAACTGATTTGTTGAGACAGATCAAAGTATAAAGTATTTCTCAGCTGGTCTTACATCTCACACTGGATTGTAGTGGCAGGAGACAGGCAGCTCATTACAACTGGGAGAGCGGTCCTGTGAAACCAGCTTCATTACAGCTGGTAAGAAAAATAAGATTCTGCCGGAGCCACAGTACAGTCTCACCAACATAGAAGTAAATTATTTTAGAATGAAAAAAAAAGTCCCACTGCTTCTCATTAGGGTATGAGGCTGAGTATTAACACGATGTTAAATACATCTGAATTGTACCATTTCTGTCTGGTACTGTGAAGCCTTTGAAGTACATCTCGGGTTTGTCCCATTTCATGCATGTTTCCCCTGTGCTTGTTTCTTTCCTTCCCTCTTCAGCAGTGCTTCAGTGAACAGAGGGGCTTGGTAACCTCCTCCAGGTGCTGGCTGTATTTTGTGAGTCATCAGGAAGTACTGAGTTTGAATATGTTTTCAGAGTGTGTGAACATGGTTATCTGAACCCAGCTGTGGCTCCTTATTTTTTCCAGAAGTGCATCATGGAGGCATGGTACAAAGCAGCAAACTCAGAACCAGGCAGAGTCTGGCTCTGAGCTCCAGTTTGAGAGCAGCTCAGAGCATGCAGGTTAGGATGTCACTTCTTGCTGCAGACCACATGTGAGCAGTCTGTTCACAAGATCCTGTCAGATGAGGTGTCCTGGTTCACTGGTAAAGAATTTTAGAGTCTGTTTTTGTTCAGGAAAACTGCAATTCTGTAAGAATTACAATACTCTATGTCATGGGAACAAAGTGATAAGACACCGTTACAGTTTATCAGTTAATACTGGTATGTGATGATCAAGATCTTCTTTGAGATAAACAGGTGCAGAGTCTGGAGGAAGTGGAAACCCAGGGTAGTTGACCCCAATCTGACCAATTAATATTATTTCATACTATAAATGTCACATTCACTATTAATTGGGGAGTTTGCTGGGGATGGCCCTTCTTCTTCCCTCTTCCTTCTTTCATGGCTGACATCTCAAGAGAGACTTGTCTACTGTTCTACCCCTGAGGCCTATACCCCCACAATACTGGCTTAGTATAACTATGCCTACTTTATACTAATACTGTTATTAATATTAGTTTTAAAAATTACTATTATTTTATTAAAGTTATTTTAATTTTAACCCACAGATCTCCTTCCCTTTTCCTGACTCCCCTCCCTGGGTAGGGAAATGTCATGACGTGATAGAGCAACTGTATAAACCACGACACAAGGGACAGGACAAGCTTTCTGTCTTTGCCCCCTGCCCTTGTCCTTCCTCCAGCATAAGCCCTTAGCAGTCCCAAAAGCAGAAAAAAACACCTCATGTTGTTTTTACCAGGGTCAATGACACTGTTTGCTCACAGCTATGAAAACTTTATGGGTAAGGCAGCGGGATGATGGCTCCATTCAGCAGCAGAGCTGGTTTGTGAAATTATCCCCTGAAAGGATTTTAAACTCAAGAAAGTGGAAAGAAGGGAACAAATAGAAGGGAAATGACCCAGCTAAGGCCACAGTTCAGTAGCAGTGATAGGAATAGATTTCATGTCTCATGACTCCCATGAAATCATGCCCAATTCTGAAATACATTTGAGGTGCACATAGCCTTACAGTTAAATTGAGACACAGTATGTAGGAAGCAGAATGGAAGTGCCTTTAATTGAAAAAAGACTCTCCTCCTGAGGCTTTGTGCTTATGTTTCTGCCTAAATCCAGCATGATACATGTTGTGAGCTCTTTTCCTCTCCTTTTCCTTCATGTAAGACAGAAGAGAGCCAGAGAATATGTCCCTATAGGGAAATATAACTATATTACATGTCAGCTGGTGATAATTTTTTGAGTGACAGGACTGGGCATTTTGGACACGTATGGTTTGAGCACTGGAGATATCCTGGGCAATGAGTGAAGAGGTACTGATGCTGGCAGAGGAGCTAATCTGGCCTAGGTGGGCATGTGGCTCCTTTTAAAGTCAGTGCTATTGTTCCATCTACACAAAAGCTTGACTCAGGCTCTGTTGCAAGCTCCCTCACAGAGTAACTCAAGTTGTGGGATGGAAGTGAGATTAGATCCAGAGTTCACCTGCTAAAGGAACGGTTGAGTGTGGACAAGATAAGGTAAAAAGGGGTAAGACAGATTTCCAAAGCTGGGCTTGCTGCCCCTTGTATGGCTGATGGGGAATGGGAGGAGAAGGGCTAGTAAAGCCAAGTCCATCACTCAGTAACTTTTTCTCTGTATGACCTAGTGTTCATCTTGGTGGCAGCAACCCAATTTTCTAGACTTGTGGTGTAGAAAAAGCAGACAGTCACTTACAGGATAGAAAATGAGACATGTCTTCCTGCTTTTCCTATGCCATCCTGTATGCTGAGATTTTAATCAGTGTACCATGAAGTGCGGCAATTTTTGGCCAGGTTCTTGCAAGTCAGAGCAAAGTAAGGCTGTGTCTTGTGAGCCCAGATGTACTGCACTCCTAGATTCTCTGGAAAGGAAGGACCAAGAAAGACGTGACATGAATGTACACTCCTGAAGAAGGCCTGAAAAACATCAGGTTCCCTCCCCACCCATCTCAGCAGGCTTACAGTGAAATTAAATTTCCCCAACAAGGCAAGGTTTGAAGAACATAAAGCGCAAGAAGCCTCCTGGGGAGGCTGTATTTGAAAACTGTGTCCTCAATTTGCTGTAGTTTAACAGCATGAGAGTGGGCTCATTGAGATTTCCTGTATGCTAATGTCACTGTTTGATAGCTCATTCATCTCACCTTTCCACGATGCTCCCACACAGACACATACATCAAGGGTCTCTGTGGGGCTCATGGCCAAAGTCAATGTCTTTGAGGGTGCATTATAAGCACGTGAAATAGCTAAGCAGAAATAAAACCATCACGAAGGTCAGTGCATTTTTATGTAAATACAAACCTAAACATGAAAACAGAGGAAATACAGCCTGAAAGGGGCTTTCTGTATAAAGGAATCCTGTCCAAATCACTGTGTCACCCTGTTGCATTAATCCATGGATGACTATAAAACCATAGTCCCCTGACCCTGCGTGCACAGTTTGGAGCCGTGCCCATCCAGTGCTTTGAGACTTCCTGATCTCTAAACATCTGGCAAGATTTTTCTGAGGTGACTTGCAGCATGGAGAGATTTGAGCTGGTGAGGCCCCGGTAGCAACAGGGGCTGATCCAAATCTCTGTTTTCCTGACTGTGTTTCATAGTTGGTGTTCAGCTACCTCGAGGACACTATTTTAAGTAACTGAGCAGGGCAGTTTGAGTGTTGAAAAGCTATGTCAGGAGCCTGTACCCATTTCATGCATTTTTGTTTGCCTACAACCACTTTCCCAAGCTGGGGATTGACCTGTATGCAGTACTCTGTTGTTTCCTGAGCTGTTCTTGCTCCACAAGCACTTCTACAAGGGGCTGAGGAAGGGAACAAAGATTTAACTAGCAGCAAGTGTGACAGTGTCCCTACACATTGCCACTCCATTCTTACAGGAATGTTAAAAAAATCAGAAAGAGATGGACCAACACCTTATTCTATTGTGATGCTTTTGGTCATGAACTAAAACTTTGATCAGATATACCTCACAGGTGAACTCTAGGGAGTGCAAATTCTCTATTCCACAAACATCCTTAGGAGTTTCAGTATTATTTCAAAAGCACTTGGGCTTGATACTCTCTGATTTAAGTCTTGACATTGCTAGGCAGCAGCTGTGGATTACTTACAGCTATTGGTGGTGGTGGTGGTACATTGGCAGCTGTATATAATCCTGATGGCCTATATTTCTTCCTCTGGAAGGAAGAAAACTGATGGGCTGAGCAGAGCTCTAGGAATTAGTTTTGGTGAGTACTAATTCTAGTTGACACTGTAACCCATAATTTGGCTATTTGAGAAGTTGTGATTGTTTTAGATTAGCTTCCATATTAACACAATAGAGAGAAGCTTTTCTTACTGTAGTAAACAGGGATACTATATCCATCAATTGGTTAATATTGTGAAATGCTCTGAAGAAGACAAGGTTTGTGCTGGGAAGATCAAACTGTGAGCAGTGGTACAAACTTCCTGCATAGTCCCAAAGTTGGGTCCTTGCCTCTTTTTCCTGGTTCCCCAGTTCTCCCCTCACAGCTATTAGGAGCCCTCAACATGGAGCATTGCTCTAATCCTGCTATGGTATAGCCTGACCCTCAGGTCAGCCCCATTTCCTCAATCCTTGAGCTATTACTGAAATTCCTGTATAGGAATGTATAGACTCTACCTGCTTGCTTCCATTTATTTTGCCACAGTCCAGCAGTTGGGCACAGCCACCAGCTGTGAGAGGTTGCTGATGTCTTCATAGATGGTAAATACACTGTGACTGTGAGAGAGTGGTGGGTTTGGCTATGCAGAAGTGTCTGCAGGTGTTTCTGTAGGATGGGTGCTAAATAGGATGCAATATACATGCTTAACGTGAACATTGTCATTTCTACAAATGTTTTCTCAATGGCGACCAATAAAAAAACTGATATGACTTCTCTTGTGAGCAATAAGTATTGATACTTACTGGTTACAAGCAGTGCTCTCAAGTTCCTTCCTACTGGCTCCCCACAGAGCTACATGGGATTTTTGTTTGTTTCCCTCTTTTTTTCTTTAACCTTCTGAATGTTGGGTATCCTAAGCTTTTCACTGCAGAGAATGATCAAAGTAAAAGAAGAGCTTTCACTTTTAAGCACATGTATTTTTGACTCTTCATGTGCTTTTTACTTCCTGCAAGTAGAGAGGAGATCAGCAAAGGAAATAAAGAACTGTAAAGCTGGCTTTATTTTTTAGAAACATAATGGTAGATATGACTTTGCTCTGCCAAAGCTGTGTGATTTTTGTTCTTCAGTAAGATATGTTGGGCTGTACTGAAAACAAAAGGGGCTCAAAAATGCTATCAACTAGTAGCAGAAACATTTTCCAGGTTATTGGACTTAAGCAGTATTTTCCAAACTTGCTTCTTTTTTTGGATTTATGAAGATGCAGTATCCCGTTCCCATAGCATCATACACTACTAGTGGTAGTGGGTATCCAATTATTCCATAAAAAGAAAAACCTAGTAAGTCCCATAGTTTAGGATGACTAGAGCTAATTTACATGTGGTGGATGCTAAGGTGGAAGGTGGTAAGGTTACAACTTCCTTCTTTTCTAGAAAGAAAAAAATGGGTGTGAGATTTCTGAGAAGTTGCACTGCTTCCCTTAAAAGCAACATGGCTAAGAAGCAGTACCTTGAAGTGTAAGAAAGTATTCCTGTTGTGCTTTTGTGTTGTTGCTAGAGATGGTAAGGAAGGTATTGCTCTGAGGAATACCGAGGTAACTACAGGATGTGTTGGTGCTTACCATGCTTTGTGAGCACCACAGTGTCTGTATGCAAGTGGTATATCCTGCGCATTGCAGTCTGATAGGAGAGCACTGGAAAGTTCATCATGGTCAAATAAGCCTTGTGGATTTATTTTCTATCTTCAGTGTTGTCCATGACCAAACATTCTGCTTCCACTGGAAAGTAGGACCTTCTTCGTCAGGCCCATCTTCTGTCACCAACAAAGGCCTTGCAGTAATTATGCTTTTTGGTGTACTAAGTACCATCCTGTCACATAATCCTTGCTAGCTCATGTGCCCTTGCTCTTGGAGAATCTTAGCTTTTTCTGATAGGTAAAAACTTCTGAACTGAAGCAGTGTAAAGCTAATTTCAAAAATGACAACTCACCCAGAGACAGCAGAAATAGCATTGCTTGGGACAGCTGGCTGCTCCGTGTGTATGTTAGTGTGGCGAAAAATGTTTCTCTTTAGTGGAGTTTCCCCTTGTATTTATTTATTCATGGGTGAGGTTCACTTCTGTATGCTTCATCTTTTACATATCTTTGTATTGTCTGGGTTTGCTGAACCAAAAGGGAAAACCTCTAGTTAACCTTTGTCTTACTTCCTCATGCAACTGAATAGTGGCTTGACTGGGACTCCTATTATTTGTTGAGAGATTTCAAGGCTCAACTCAGGCTTTGGTTCTTTGAAAGATGCAACACTGCCCTGTTTAGTCCTACTGGGCAGCTCAGGGCTGAGCTATCCACACCGTTCCCCATGGGTGGCCTTTACAGAGAGAAAACCTCAAGGCCATCCAAAGCTGAGTTGCTTTTAAATCCCCCTCCATGAATTGTCTGGTGCACTAGACATTACAAACTGAGCCGGATGATCCTTACAGCTAAACTGCATGAATTATTACAGCATTGAGACTGCAAGTCTATATTCACTTATTTCTTGCACATGTACTGTTGTGTCATGTGCTTGTACGCTCTCCTGCCATGCATTTATGGGTTATGTAAATTCTGCATGTTTCACTGTATCTTACAGGCAACCTGAACTATCAAGCAATAATAAATAGGAGGTATTCTGGCACTGTTTCAGTTAATATTGTCTCTTATTTCTAATGTTACAGCTAGTAATTTCTTTACACAGTGGAAAATTCTGTACCTCCAGTGGGAGGTTAATAGTATGCAGTTTCCTGTCTAGGAATAATTTTTGGAGGCTCCTTCCTTGTTTATTTCTGCTGTAGCCCCAGAAGGCTTTTTCTTTTTAAATCATATGAAGTGAAACTGTAGGATTCATTGCCACATGCTGCTGTTGATGACCACAGTTTATAGACAAACTTCTGGAAGAATAGTTTAATATTTAGACAAAGGCATTGCCCTGGTTTGCAAAGTCCCCGAGCCTTAGATCCTGAAAGGCTGAAAGGGTATCAAGGGGAGGGAACAGGACATGTTTTCCCAGTCTTATACTCTTCCTAAAGTGTTTCCTTTTGGCCTCAGAGACAGAACTAAGCGCTGTATTGAATCAGAGCAAAATCAATGCAGCCTGTTTTCTCCTTTGATCTCTGCAGGTACCAGGTTATTGTTTAACTGGCAGCAAGATCTTTGTTCTAGGTGAGATAATGTGATACGAGTCTTGATATGTACCCCTTTTTGATAATGTATAATTTTAAGGCTTTATTAACATTGCCTTCTGTGTCTGTAGGGCACCTAGTGAAAAAATATATGAAACCCCATTTCTGACTAAGTCCTTTCAAAAATGTTTATTTACAAGTTCACGAATCCGAAAATTATTCTCCCAGTAACACATAATATCTTGTTTAGATAAAATAGCCTTATAGATGGTTAATAGCTTCACACATCCAGACGAAGGTGGCAGCTGATAAAACAGGACTTGACCTATTTCAGACCTCATTGTATTCTTGCCCTGAGTAGCAAGCAAAAGTAATTTAGTTGAAATCATGTTGCTTTTTTCAACTTCACTCCCAGCCCTTATGCTCTATCCAAATCAATAAGAGGGAGAGTTTCTAAACAAGATCCTGTTAAAACAGTGACCTTACACTTCAGCACTATTCAAGTGGGTTTAATAAGTCAAACAATTGTTTCTCTGAGCTGTTTTGCCCCTGCGGAGACAACAGGCAGATGCAGTTAGAATTGGGTTCAAAGACTTTTCTCATAGATACCAGTAGCAATTTGAGGAGTCACCTTTACACAAATTTGTACTGGGTGAAACTGATATGCAGGAACTTTGTCATTTTGCAGACCTATTTTAAAAGCACTCAGATAGCGGTTTATGTCAGGTTGTCTAAAGTAATATTGAACTTGTGCTGTGCTGATTTCCCAACAGACTGCTCTCATTCAAAAGTACCCATTCATCAGAGGTTGAATTAAGTTCTAGTTTGGAAGGAAAAAAAAGGCAAACCAAAAACCAAAAAGCAATAAAACTTCCCAGACAAACAAACAAAAAATCCCCAAACCCTGAACAGAGCCCTGTGAAAACAGATGAGTAAAGAACATGCTTTGAATTTTGCCTTCAGATACATTTGGCCTAGAATTTTCAAACTGTGAACTAAGAGGAAGCTGGAATCACAATGTATTACTATTTTGAACTGAATATTTAGGTCTAGACCTTTTATAAGGGAGTGGTTGGATTTTGGGTCATTCCTCATTTTATAGGGTTTTTTGGCTTAACTACTTGTGTTGAGTTTTTTTCTTGCTTTTATAATTTAAATCAGAGGGGTTCAACAGACCAGAGACAGTGTGGAGATCCTGGAGTTCCTTGTGTAAAGTAGGACTGTATTTCTGCCTGGCTAAGAGCTATCTAGGACATTCAAAAAGAGAATGTCACCAAAATGAAGCACAAAGGGCCTTCATGTGGCCCTTTTCTAGGGGAAAGTCTCCCTTGTGCAAGAGAAGCAGTGAAAGTAAAGCAGGGACAGACGTAGCTCCTGTGGAAGTGAAGAAAGGGGGAGGAGGGGGCGTATGTAGCTATGCAGGACAGGGTTGTACCCCAACCTCCCTTCTTAACCAGGAAATCTACATCTGGGTGGTGCAGTCAAAGACTAACTCTTCTGGCTATGGTGATTTTTGTAAAACAAGACTCACCCTTGGTGTTTTTCCTTCACAAAGCTACCTGGGGTCCTCCTGGTTGTACCTTTGCATGCCATGTGAGAACTGGAGCTCACTGTCACATGCTTGTCCTATGAGAACTATTGTTTTCTGTAAATCATCCATGTTATGACCTTAAGTATTCTATATAATAGTCATAAAGCAGAAAATTATAATCTATTTCTCATCCAACTGTCTGCCTTATAGAAAATGAGCGTGTCTGTAATTGGGCATGAAGTATTTTAAATTGGGCCATTAAACAGACTGCATCTGTTGTTCTCATTATTATTATTCATTACACGTCGCAGCCACTGATGTTGTGTTTTCATTAATTTTTCTATTAACTTTTCCCCATCAATGTGATTAAAGATTCATTAATCTGAAGCAGAGTAAAACAACCTGCCACCACCCCCCAAACCTGAGATCAGATCAAAACCATCCTGCATATAATATTAGGCAAAAACTAATTCAGCCTTATAAAAATGAGAAAATAGATATGTTAGCAAAGGATTAGCTGTTCAAATGGTCAAGCCAAAGGACGAAATCAGGGCTAACTTTGCACCTCCTCCTCACTTCACTTCTCCCATCTGCAATTTTACAACCCTTTAGACTGGAGTTTAACTTAGTACCAATTATCTTGTACCAATTATCTATGTATTTAATTTGGCCATGTAATTGGCAGAGGTTTCCAACTTGGCTAATTTTTTTATATGCTAGGTATTCAATGTAGCTGAAGGAATTTTTTTTATTGTTCTCTCTTGTTATGTTCTTGTAAGAAACAGATGTGAGCTCTCTTGCATCCTGTCTCTTTCTGGCTTATATAAGCAATGTTGCCTTTAAAAGTTTGAAAAGTACAGTCTCTAGCAATTTGCAGAGGGTAGGAAAATGATAAAAATAGAAGTTAGAATGTCTCTAGACATGGTGTATTCTTGTGGATTTAACAAATGTAAATTTTAGGATCCCATTGGTGACTGTAGTTTCATCAGTATTATTTTGCTATATAAAAAACTCAGGCATGACTGTTCCCCTCTTTTTTTTTTTTCCTTCCCACACACTCCTGTAAACTGCTAGTGACTACCCTAATGTTAAGCCACTCTGACAGAAAGGAATACTGCATAATCAGATATGGCAATAGTCTCATGTTTAAACTCACCTTTCCTAAAATCTTCCACATTGTCTGTCAATCTAATTTCAATGTAGTACTTTGAGGGAATTGGCGAAAGGGTTCAGATGTGCTTTTGTTCTTTGACTGAGGGCCTTCTGGTGCTTCCTAGGCTCCTCCTGAGCTTCAAGAACTGTCTGCCAGTCTTTGCTTGCATGCTCACTTTTCTTGGCAGCAAAGCTTACAAAGGAAGGTAATGCTGATCATAACCTCTCCAATGTGAATTTTTCTTCACAGTAACCAGTATTTAGGTTTTGATTTAATGAAGCACTCAGGCTTACCTTGGAAAACTGATGTTACTTTGTTTGATCTTGGGTGCCTTACCTAATGGTGATAGATTAAACTGTGTGCATTGGAAACTGAATCACAATCCAGTTTTCCAGCTTTCCTTCACCAATGGGAAGAACTAAAGAAACTGCAGTCCATAGAGGAATTTGGGAAGGGATGCTAGACACTTGGACCAAAGGCTACTGGCAATGCTTTATGTTTTCTGTGCTTTGCCAAAATATGAATATGTTCATTAAATTACTTACCTTATGATCTAAAACAACACTATGAAATATGTGGGTTGTCTTTCTGTCTGAGACCCGTAAGAGTGCAATAATTCTTACGCACTTCTCTTGAGAAACATGTCAGAAATGAAGTCATACACATAATGCACCAACCTGAAATGGCAATGAAGTGATGAAAGTTTGTGTTTGGGCCACAGCTGCATAAGAAAGGCTGAAGGAAGAAACTGCCTCAAGGTTGTACTGCATCAGTGAATTAGTTCACCTAGTCGTTGTGTAGCACCTGTGTCCTAGCTTTGAGCTTTGCTCCATCCAAATACTTTGTGCGTGTGTAATGGTAACTGACATGCTTTCAGGGAGAAAAAATATAAAAAAAAAGATCAAAAAGCCAGAATCTCCCAAAACAAGCTAGCCAGATCTTACAGCAGATGAACTTCTCTTAGAGCTTCCTGACTTTGCAGAGTCCACGTCTAATGCCAAGACTTTCAAAGGGTTTCTGAATTCAATGAGTTGCTTAAAGGGCTTATAACCTGCTGTTACTAATAAAGGCCTGGCTAATGCCACTTTGCCATATCAATTTCCAGACAACTCAGTGCACAAATTAATGTTAAGTGGTCAGCAACTGATAAGTGAATGAGGCATAGGGTGCCCTTGATGCCTCTGAAATATTTGGGAATCGTGACTTCAGTCTCTGTATGGGCTGCCCTTGCTGGGAACAGAGACCTCCAGGTCCTGTGGTTGGTACCCTATTTGGAAGAACATTTTAATAGATCAGCATCGTGGTTCTGGAGAAGAATAAATTTAATTTGCTGTAAGGCAAAATTGACAAAACTTAAGTCTACAGGCAAAAACAAGTGAGACAAAAGCAGGCTTTACAACCATGTATTCTGCAAGTTATCTTTAGTTTCACCCATCTAAAAAGCTCTGTGGCTGGCATCTTGCAAAACTTCAGGTATTGTTTTAGATATTGTTTTCATCAGCCAGGTTTTAGGAGAAGTTTCTGCTGTTTTCTCCTTGGAGAGACCTTGAGCTTTCAGAGTTTGTAATTCATAAAGACAATATTTAATTAAGGCATCAGGAGGAGGTAAGTGAGGGAACTTCTTGTTTCTTGCGCTTTTTGTCCCCAGGTGTGCTTATTGTCCCTGCTTAATTTTGAAAGAAAAATGCTGTTGTCCTCCGGACATGGCTGTATAGGGCCATCTTCTGGTCAGGCAATAAATAAAACTCTTTACTGTGTGTTAAGGCAGCCTTATGACTGGCTGGGCAGTGACTGAGCAGTAAACACTATTTTATACAGATAAATCAATGAGACCAGTACATGCTTTTTTTAAGAGAGGATACATACGATTGTGGTCCAACAGCTGTGAGGTGACAAATTCGGCACGGGAAAATTGTGAGGGGTGGTTTTTAAAGATGCAGCAGTTTTGACATTTTGGAGGCACATCCATCTGGATATCAGATAAACCAGGCCATACAAAATAACCTCAGCACTAGTGAAAACTTGAGTCTTGGATATTTCAGAGGCTGTTAGAACCAATACTTTTAAAGCATTCTTGACTGAGATCTTATGAAGAGATGAGATGCAAACAAAATTGTTTACAGCTCTGAGGAAACATCTAACAGTTGGATGATGAAAAGTGAAATTACCAATTTCAGGAGGAAATATTGCAGTCAATAGAGATATTGGTTTCCCTGGAGACAAATCAGGAGGAGTTATCTGTATTGCCCTTCAGAGATGGAGTCTTTTTAGTCTCTCTTGATCTATAAGAGGAAAATGCACTATCTGAAAATCACAAGTCCAACTGTGACCCTTTTAACAAGACTAGAAATTATGCCAGAAATTATGTGCTATCTAAACCCTGGCTGGACCATTTAAGTCTCGCACTGCTCATATCCTAACTATGTAAATGCTATATGGTACAAGATGGCTACACTGGAGTTCAATACACAGCTGTGCACGGAAGGAGTCCATCCCATGCAGCAAAGAGGCAAGGAGGGCAGCCCAGTCTGTTGCAAGAGGCATGTTGATGAGGCATGCTGTGTATGGTGAGGCCTGGAAGTTCACACTGACTAGAAATTATCCTATCTTCAAATTAAAGAGCTTTGAAGTCAGTATCCAACAGTTGGCATGCATAACTTTGGGTTGATTGCTTTTGGAGTTGCAAATGAAAAATGCCAATATCTGACTTATTGCAGTGTTTTAACAGATCGTGAAAGATGATCTGTAAAATGCTGCATCTTTTATGCCCATAAACTCACCTCCACTCTCCCATGCTCATCCATCCCCCTTCTTAGGGTTTGAAAAATCCAATACCTAAACAATTATGTAACTTGTAAGTGCAGCATAAATTATCTATTTTACAGCTTATAAGGACAAACACAAAAGGACTCATGAATTCACCAAGATTATTTTTGTAATTTCATCAATTGAAAGCAAATTGATGAAACACTTTATCCAGCTCATTAAGTGAACTGACCCCTGAAGGTTAAGTAGACATTAAGAGCAATGAAGAAGGGAGGGTATGAGACTATGGGATGTGCAACAGTTCATTGCCTTTGTGCAGAAAGGGCTGTGAAGTGGGATTCAGTGGAATGACTTATTTGTTTTTCCAGCACTTCCTGAATAATGGAATAGCTCGTGCTCCAAAATATACCCTTGGTGGTAATAAGCAGCTTCTCTCACCCATAATCCAAAGAGCCATAGACCCGAAACCTGAGGAGTGATACTCCTTACAGGGAAATGCATCATGCAGTGAACATGAAAGAAAAAAAAGCACACTTTATGAAATAGTAGCTGCTAATTACATATGGGTAATAGGTCAATGGCAGCATACGATGAGTATTTCTCCTCCCAGCTATATAAGTTTTACAGTGGTGCAATTTTAGTATCTGCATAAATTTAACTGATTTATCTGAGGTAAGAGGAGCAGCAAGCCAATGCCATTAGCAGCATGTGCCATGTGGTGGATATTTCATAACATGCCCAACAAAATGACTTTCTACGTAGTAGGTATTTTATTCAACTTGAACATATCTGACATAAGATAACAATGATCATCTGCCATTCACCTGGGAAGTCCACTTGTTCCTCTAGCCCTGGTATCACTAAAATTCTGGATCTTTAATACTGCAGAAGGGAAAAGGTAGAGAAAGCATTCACTGTTCAGATGCAGCACCTGCTTGAAAGGTTGCTGCCTCAATTCAGTTTGCTGAGAACAGGGGGTGATGTGGTTGCAGGGAGTGATGTGGTAGCAGTGGGGAGCAGGAAGGAGGCAATGTCTCCAGCTGTTTGAAGAATTCCTGCCATCAAGTGTATTCCTGTGGTCTGAAGATAGGCTTTGTAAAGTGCACTTCATGTTGATCTCTGTTTCACTTAGGCTGATGCTCAATGCTGACAGCAAGCTGTTCTGTAGTAGCTCTTGTTATTTTCCCAGACAGCACCCTTAGGACTGTATAAATGGCAGCAATAGGAAAAAAATATTGAGAACATCATTATTCTCTAAGTGAGTTTCTGTTGTTGTTATAGAACTTGGAGAGTCAGGAGCACTGGGACTCATAAAAATGTCTTTGATTATTAGTTCTTATGATTTCATCTTCTTTTGTGTGAGTTGGAAATGAGCTGGGAACCTGAATGAAACATGCATTTAAGATGATGGTATTTCCTGGAGTTTATGGAACACATGCTACAAGATGATGAATCGGTATAATATGTTTATCTTGAGTGTTCATAAGATAGAAATACTCACTTATTACACACTTACATAAATAAAATTAGAGGTAGTTTAGAACCAAATCTAGACAAAATTTTACAGGCTTCAAAGCAAGGAAAAACGTTCAAGGTAATCCTTTTTTCCATTAAAACCACTGAAAAAACATGTCACTCTATTTCTCTTTTCCTACCAAATTTAGAAATATACTAACATTCTCTTCCATCCAAAATCCAAATGTAAAAAGTACTTGTTAATGCATCTGCCTGCTTATGTTTCTGAATGTCATAGTTATAGTTTAAGCTAGCTTGTAATGATGTACACATTGGCCGATAGTACTGATAACGTCAGCATAACTGGCTTGAGAATTGTATTTTCTGCTTGCAGAGGATTTAGGTAAGGCTTGTAATGCTGAGCAAGCCACCAAATCTGTTCCTGAAAACAGAAAGCTATTTTTTTATTTTAATTGCACAGAGATGGAGTAAGTTCTAAGTGGAGAAGCTGTCCTGTGTGATGTGGGACTGGCCCTGCTCATGGGCACCTCACATTGTCCTTAACACCTCGAGACACCAGATGACATCTGGGCTCTGACTAAACATTCAGTGAGTACAGCATGAGTTATAACTGGGCTGCGACTTTCTGTACATACATTCCTGGTGACCAGGAAATATGAAGCAATTTACTGTTACCTAACTTACAAAGGAAGAGTATATAGTTGAGATTTATTACTTTGCTTCTCCTGTCGGCTAACAGCGCTAAGGTAGCCTATCAGATCTTGGTAAGAAACAGGTTTTCACTTGCGTATTATCCAGGCACTTTTTAATGCAAAACATGGAAAAGGTGTCTTGAGATTTTCCTGCCCTAAGACCTCTGAGGAGGACACCTTGTTATCTGATTGGGCTTTTACAGGTTCCTTGATGTCATACATAGGGATGTAGTTAAATAATTCTACAAACTCTTCCTGAGGCGAAAGAACAGACTTGTCAGGTCTGACAAATGCTTTCAGGCTTTTCTTCCACAAGGAGTTCTGGGCATGCAAAGCTTTTGCTGTATGCTATTCCCATGTCAAATGAGGCTTCATGCTGCCGCCCCTTCAAGAGAAAGGGGCTCAGATCCAAAGCAATGGGCATAAAATTGTATTTTCATTTCACGAACTGTCAGTTCATTTTTCTCATGTAAGCAGGTGACTGAACTGAGAGAGTGAAGATATTATTATTTGGTTATAACCAACCTGATACTTCATTAGTTTCAACCTCCTCTTGCATTTTCAACTTCAGAAAATATGCTGGCCTATCTGCATATTTATTTCCAGGCCCCATCTTGCCAGTTATTCAGGTTTTGTTATTAAAATCCTGTCTGTAACTGGAAAAAGTCCTGAAGACAAATCTCTTCAGGGCCTGCTTATGCAATGGAAAGCAGTTCAGAAATTCTTGCCCTTGTACTCAGAATGATGAATCTGAAACTGGCATAAGTATGCCTCTAAAGGTAGTTAATTGTCTAGAGCACAGAAACAGTCTGCTGATCTTCTGAGATACATACGACTGTCTGCAAAGAAGTGGTCATGCTCATAAGAGCCAGCCTGGAAAGCTTTTGTGGCATGTTACGGACATATTTGTAAAGGCAGTTGCAACTCCCCATCAGAGGAACAAATTTCTGGATAAAATTTAAATCTGTAGAAATATTATTGCTACAATTCGGGGTTGTATGGGAAGTTACTTCCCCATAAATCTGGTGTAAAGCTGGAAATTGTAGTTGCTGTCTGTCACCATAGCCTGCTAAAATGGCTGAGGTTTTTTTAGGATGACTGTGTAGAGTACTGATTAAGCAAGACCTTCTTAGGCTATGGGTTTACTTGTGGTCTGTGTATTTTAGGGTCATGTAGTCCCTGCAATATTTCCTTGAAAACAAGCTTTGAATGGTCAGCAGTGAGTTATTGCAGGGGGGGTTCAGAAGTAAGTTAGCAGAATCTTTTCTCTATGCTGTAAGGGTAATGGATGTTGCAATGAGTTCCATGCTTCGGTGAGGTACCCAGCAGAATGAAAGCTATTGACATATAGTGCTGGTGAATGTTAATCATGATGACATGGGAAAAGCAACCAACTGATTGCAAATTTAATTGCAAAGTATGGTAACTGTCATTTCTGTAGGTGTACAGAAGGTGTCTGAAGCGCTGTAAGTGACTACTCTACGTGCTGTTAAGCACTCCGTTTTCAAATGGGCATATAAGAGGGGGAACTCGATCTTTCTGGTGTGGGTTGTTTTTGTTTTTTTTTACTATTTTCCCCAGTCAAAAACATCATCTTGTCTACTGCAAAGCAAATGGAGGGATAAAGTATCATAGAGGCTGTGCAGGAGCTGCCTTTTATGATGAGGTGTCAACCGAAGATCAAGGCAGTATTTCTGCAAGAGTTCATGATACAAATGTTTAGTAAGATGATGTTTCTTGGAGAAATTCCTCTAGCTGAGAAAGGTCGGTTGTTAGGACCCATACAGAGGATACAATTGGATGTATATGTTTGAGAGGAGAAACTGCACAACAGGGATTTGTCAGAAAAAAGAAACTAGAACTACAGCACTAAAGAAATGAGTGAACCAGACAGTGGCACCTGCTACAGGTTTGTTCCCAGAAGTCTCAAGGGTGCTAAGAAAATCACTGTTAAGCCCTGGGGCGCAGAGCAATCTTTCTTGACAGACAAGTGCAAACTTGGAAATAGCAAATATTTTGGAAAATGGTGCTGTCGGGCCTCAGACAATCGTCCCACTTTGCTCAGGGTAACAGTGTGGCTGCTGTGGGAAGATCCCTTTGAGTGGCTGCTCCCTTGACTTAGTGCCATTAGACCATAGTATAAGAAATTAGATCATGCAATCAATGAAGAGGCAGGGTGAGATGCTGCACGGTGGTGTCAGTTGGCCTTCAAGGTCCAAGTGGAGAAACACTGTGGTGGTATTTCTCCCTCAAAACCCCAGGGAGGATGTAAGGTTCTAGACCAGAGGAAATATAGCTGGGGCAGCTCCCTTTCTTGCAGGGAATTTGGTATGACTGGAAGTGGCTGGTGAACATGGTTGATGTCTGTAGCCCACCACAGAAAAGCCACTCATAGCTGATGACAGAAAGCTTTGCACAATCTTTCACTGCCATCTTTGAGTGCCCAGGTGCTGTTTGCCCTTGTGGAGGGGGCCATGTAGCCCAGGTGTTTGCTCATGTACTTTAGGTTCCGTTCTGCAAGCTTAGTGGGTGGGAATTGGAATCTGCTGTGGTGCCAAATAATTTTTTAAGTGGTTCTGCTTGAAAAGCCTTTTCTTGCAGCTTATCAAAAGTATAGCAAATCATTCCTAAATTGAAAGCTGTGACTCTCCATTTGAAGTGAAATGAAATGAGAGTTGGGTTCTCTGAAAGCTTTTTCCTTTTGTATTTCGAGATTTATTTTTTTTCTTCTAGCCACATGTCACATTCTTTCTTTTCTCATTAGGAAGATACAAGATCAGAGATCTGATCAGTAATTCTTTTTCTCATTATCAGCATTTTTGTTTTCCATTGACTCTGACAACATTAGGATTTCCCATTGCACTCTAGAAAAAATGAGCAGTCTGCTGAAAGCTTAGGAAAGCTGAGTTTTTTCTTTTGATACTGACTGCAAGCCCAGGCTGTTCCTGTAACTCCCAGTTACGGAGAAAGCCTGGAGTTGTGTGGTTACTTCATTGTTCTGTGAAATGAAAGACAGTTAACCATTTTCTGTTTAAAGGGGTAACATCCTTCATACCTGTTTTGTTTGCTTTCAAAAACTGGGTCTCCTCTCTCTTCACTCTGATACAGCAAGATAGTAACTGCAGCTAAGCAAGTTACTAACCCAGGGGGAAAAGGGCTGCCTCTTTCCTGGCTGTGATTGTCTGCAAAGTGGTATATGTCACTTCCAATTTTACACAGCTGAAACCCTTTGGTAATTTTTATTAGTCATTCCCAGGGAGGGAATCCTTGTTCCCACATGTTTTCATCTTGATTGGTAGCAGGAGAGGTTGGTTGGCTTTGTTGCTGGTGTGCAATTGAAGATACGTTCAATGTTACCAATGCAATCATTACAAAACAAGGCCCAACCATCTCTTCCAGGCCTTTTGATGTACTTCTTTCCTCCCCATGTTAGGATTCTTGCACTTGACCACATTAACAGTTTAGGTTTGGTTTGGGTTTTGTTTGTTTTGTTTTTTAACATAGTGACTGATTTATTGACATTACAATCAAATAAACACCAGGAGAAACAACAAAGTGTACTTCAGCAGAAACTTTATTTAATATGTCAGTTTTTATTAAGCAAGACTGATTATATAGTTAAATACTTGAGTAAAGCATTCCACGTAGGACTGAGGCCAGTGCGCTTTCACAGAAAGTGTGCTATTGCCTCAATGAATGGATTTTAAAAGTTTAAACTGAATGTAAAAAAAAAAAACTGGGAACAGCTTCATGCTGCCAAAGAGGAGGAAGAGAACAATTCAACTTGGGAGGTCCAGAGGGCTTCCTGCAAGCAATTCTCCTTAGTTGCCTATGAAATAAAACTCTTGCTGTGCATGGGCTGGGTGCTGGCTCTGTGCACAGGCTGGAATTTTATGAATAATGTGAAATTCCTACCATGTGCAGTGCCCAAGGAGGCATATAAAACCTGTGGGAGTGAGCAACAGCATTACTGGAAATAAAAGATAATAAAAGGTTTAATGGGATAACGTCCAACAAAACTAACAAAATAAGTCACATAGTTCAGCTAAATTAGGCTCCAGCTCTGAATCAACATTTAGAGGAGTCTATCAGTCTCTATGTATGATAGTGGGAACCTAGGTGGCCAGAATAGTGATTTTTTTTTTAATTATTATTATTTTTATTTCCCCCCCTGCCCCACACTGGGAAGAGTTACAAGAAGGTGAAACTGGGATTACCTCATCACAATAAAAACTCTGAAGGATATTGCCACTTGGATTACACATGCAAAAAAACCCACCAAACAAACAAAAAAACCCACCTAAAAACAACAGCAAAACAACAACAACAAAAACCCCAAGGCATTTTAAATATCTGGACAAAACTATGCAATCAAACTAACATTTATTCTCTGGCAAGCTCTATGCTTGCTCGATTTCTGCATCTCCATGGAGGCACACTGAGGTTCAGATGGGGTTTTATGCATTCTTCACATGCATAGTCTCCTTTACTGTGCCTCCCTCTGTTACTTCTGCTATAGGATAAACACTACCCTCTCTTTGAAGATAGCCAAAGAGAGCCAGGGTTCAACATTTCCCCTTTTACTAAACGTAGGAATCATAATCATTTTCCTGAGATCCATTGACTGAGTAACCAGGCTCCCATTTCTGGGATAGATGTTAGGATCCAGTGTTTCTGTGTGCAGTAATCAATGCTGACCTGGTGTTCTTTGCAGCATCACTTCTGGGAATCCCATGGCTGCTACAACAACTCCAGCTATCAAACCAGTCTCTTAGGTAATCAGCTTCTCCCTTATATCTTGTGCTGGATTTCTTTTTAATTAGAAAAAAATGATGTTTCTTACAAGCAAGAGGCTTCTGTCATTAGCACTGTGTGTCTGTCTTTGGGCATTTGGTCCCAGATTAATTTAGAAGCTGAAAGAGGAGCAATCTCATGAGCGAATTGAGGTTTTTCCCCTGTCATCATGAAAGATCAGTGCTGTTCTAAAACACTTTCAGGAAGGTCCCACTTTGAAATGGCCTTTAATACCAGTGATTTCTAATGGGATGCTGAAATATGACAGCAGG
>NW_010166130.1:115154-143773 GCF_000695765.1 Mesitornis unicolor
GAATGTGCGCAATGAGTTCCAAACATCTAATGACAGTCTAACATTTATCTTTTGTTTAGCTAATCTCTTCTGCTGCCAGGAGATTAGATTTCAATATGCTGAAATAAAAGCTCCTTCAGTTTTTAAGATCCCAACACTATACAATTAGAATGTAGGTTCTGCTTGCTCTTTTCCATCTCTGGGGACTTTAAGATGAGTCTTACTAAGGTTTGGTGGGGTTTTTTTGCCTTCTGTGCTGTTTTTCTGCCACCTCTGTTACCTTGCTATCTCTTTCACATGACAAATTACTATGGATCCTCCTCAGCTTGCCATCTCCTAGTTTCCAGCTTGTTTTGATGTTTCCTGTTTACATTTGCCCCTACTTTTGTATGGTCCTACCTTTCTATGGCAAAATCTACCCCACCCCTCAGCTCTTGTCACATGCTGACCCCCAGCAGACACTTGCTAAGCAGCATTTTTTCCAGGATTCACTGCAGTGCCAAATATTGCATCTGCATATCTGAGAAATGTGCTCTTTTGCTCTCTGCTTATTTGACCATGTTTGTGCCTTCTGGCTTCTCTAAGAATTCAAATGGAAAGGGGTTAAACTGCAGCTACAGTAGGATTATAGCCCATCTTGCATAAGCTTGGCTCTGCAAACCTCTGTTATACCATGATTAAAATGACAATACTACTTGGTTGAGGAGACTAACAACAATGTGCTTTGCATGCAGCTCGGATTCTTTGACATGCTCTCTATTTAGATATTTTCCTGCAATGTTGTCTTCAGATGTTCAGTTTAATTTCTGTCACTTGGCACAGACTAATGGCACTGCAGCTCTGAATAACTTTATTACTTGCTACTGTGTGCTGATGCTAACGAATTATGTTATTTCTGCACCATTATGTGTTATCATCCTTCAGAACAATTGAGACACAATGTATTTGTACTTGAAAGATGTAAGCCTCTTCTTGCAACTTGAACTGTATTTTATTTCCATGGTTTTAGATCTTAGACTTTCCTCAATTTATATGGCTCATCTGATGGTACATTTTTACGTCTGAGTGACTGCCTAGGAAATTTTTCTTTTGGAAAAAAAACCAAACCACATTATGAAACATTTAAGACACTGTCCAGAATTTCCCAATGTATTTCCACCAACCCAGTGATGAAGAAATGTTTTCATTCTCAGAAACAGTTTTTTTAAATCATTCACTAGTTCTATTTAGAGAAGTATACCAGAGCTGGTGTGCAAGGGTACATGTCTTAGGCACCATGAAGCCAATTGAATTATCTAGTTGAAAGATATTAGGCAATCATCTGGATATGTTAAAAAAGCCAACCTGACAATTAACCATATTCTTTAACCTTGATTGTGACCTCGTTCTTCAGTGTAAATGTCCTGTACTTCCACTTGCTGTTTATTGTGGAATACGCTAACAGATTTTTTCCTTGTTCAGTAAACTGGAACTTAAACATCAGTTCTCTGGCACCTTTTGTCATGTATGACCCCTCATCCTGTGAACCACATGCCGTTCATGGTCTGTGTTTATAACAAAAGGCCTTTATTCTGCATGTACATTGGTATGAAGAAATGAAATTAATCCATGGGCATATAAAATCACTTAACATCTGCAGTCATACTGGTTTGTAACAAAAATATCTGCTATTTTTATTGGAGAGAGTGGGAAGCATAGTAAATAAGTTACACTGCCACTGTAATAACTGTCTTGATTTGTTTTGTTGTTGTTTAGTGTCCTTCAGAACTATATCACTTGAGCAATATTGCTAGTAAGAAATCAATGTGCTCAGGCAATTACCAAAATAGGCCAGTCCCATAAGATTTGTTGTGTTCATAGTCATAAATAGAATGAAACACTATCTGTAAAGGCAATAAAGCACTGGCACAAAAAGCCTGGCTAATTATGTTTCCCTGCAATTCCTGTTGATAACACCCTCAATAGGTATTAGACTTCAGAATGAGTGAAATAATTTGGGCAAGGGAGATGAAGTCAACAGAATTTAACTAAGTTATGAGGTCATGTAGGGATGCTATTTATTTTTGGTAAGGTCTGCCGTCACATGGAGTATCAGCTAATGTAGAAGTGGGTTCCTTAGGTGAACATAAATGATCTTGTTCAAATTGAAAAAAAATTTTTTTAAGAAGGTGAATGAGGTAAATCACTAAATCAACTTAAACATCCATAAATTCATCTGTGCCTGTGATCCTAGACTGTGTACTAGTAATAATGTTTGATTTTTAGGACAGATGCTCTTTTATTCTAGATGTTTGCAGTATAACTTGAAGTGGTAGGTTTCTTTCCATAACCAAATCAAATATGGCAGTGCTAGATACTGGGGCAGGGATCTGGGAGACAAGTTGTGAACTGTCTCTTAGCTGCCTGTTCCCTCTCAGCTAGGGTCTGCAAGAGGCTTTTCTTCAGAACTTGGCATTTGTAGCATCAAACTTACTTCCCCGAAAATTTACAGTTTATCAAGATGCATGTCCTCATTCCTGACGCTTCCAATCTCACCTGAACTTGCAGGAGCAGTGTACCCACATGCTATTTCTGCCAGACTTCTTATCTCTGAGGAAGAATCAAGCAGCTTCACCTAAAATCCTGTCGTTCTTGAGAACACTGCAAATTCTTTTCATTAAAACGAATGTACTCCTGAATATAGAGCTGGAAACAAAGTCATGAAATAAACCCACAAAAGTTCTTAATATTCTATGACAATAGTTAACAGTAATTATTCTTGTCTGTGTCAGCATCCTAACTTTCTCATTTGGGAACTTGAAGAAATAATTAACCTGTTAAGCAAGACTTCTCATAGTTCTCCTAGCCATCATCTGTATGACACTTCCCTAAACTAACTGGATATCTAGCACCCCTGGCTAATCAGAGATACAACCTTCTGAACTCCATACTTCAAGACAGCTCACTTTTCTCTTCCTTTTGTTATTTGCTTTCTGGTGCTTTCACCCAACAAAGTATAGTTTTATTAACTTTATAAACTGATTACAGTTACTTTTCTTCCTTTTCCCAGGAGTAGAATTTTCTTGTCTCCTTGCCATAGTTCCAGTTGGTTTGTTTCTGGATGTGCTAGTTTGGTTTGGTTTTTTTAATGACAGCATGATTTAAATGATTGGTGAAGATTTTCAACCTGATTATAATGATCTCAGAAAATGAGTCGATGCTTCTGGAATACACACTGCAGTGCGTCTTTGAACATGTTACTCCCTTTGTGATATATTTTCCCAACACCTAGATATGCTTAACCTAGTCTTCAGTGAGAATTGCTCTCCTTTCCAA
Source organism: Mesitornis unicolor (assembly GCF_000695765.1). Taxonomy (NCBI): domain Eukaryota; kingdom Metazoa; phylum Chordata; class Aves; order Mesitornithiformes; family Mesitornithidae; genus Mesitornis; species Mesitornis unicolor. The sequence goes on from NW_010166130.1 coordinate 118,449, forward strand.
GAAACCCTTCGAAGGCTGGAGGAGGTGCAAAGTGAAATTAATAGTTTTAAGAAGTCTTGTTTTAGGGCAACATAAATCTGGTGCTTTATGCTCAAGCTGTACATCACTACAATGATTAAAACATCTGTCAGCACTTGTCAAGGTGTACTGCTCTGACCATTTGGTCATATCTACTTATCCTTCTAGGTGTACTTCTACTGTTTTTTAGGAGAGAAAGTTACACTGGCTTCACACAGCAGCATGATTATTTAAAACTCATATGCATTCCCATGTAGCCTGCTGTGAAACAGAGGGGGTATAAACTTATTATACTCCTGGCCTTTTGTGCACTTCTATAATCTATGATGATCCCATTATATTACAGCAATCTGTAAAAAGATTTACTACTGAAATACTATCATGTTAAAATGAGTCTGATATTCACAGCTGTGAGCTCAGGTTTTGGTGTTTGTTTTCATTTCTCTGAAAGCATCAAGCAAAGTATACACTAGAACAGATTTAGTGAACTTCTACTTTTGTACTGGAAAGAGTTATTACATAGTTTAATCCTAAATGCAAGAATAAGGAAATCTGCAGTGAATTACTTAGTGTCAGGACTACGTAAATCAATAGAATACTGCAGCAGTTAAGTAACTATACTTGTGCTTTTGTTTTGTTCTTCTCCTAGCATGACTCTGCTTTGGTTTCTCAGGGAATGTATCCAAATGCACATGGAGTACACTGAATTTCCTTTTCCCAGAGACGACATATGTTCATTCTTATTACTATCCCTTTTCAGTTTTTCAGCATGATGTGCCTCCTTGATTTTTTTCTTTTTCTGTCCTGTATTCTAAGTACAATAGCAATGAAGGTAAAGTTTGAATTTAAATGGGAAAAATACCTTACTCTACTTTCAGTGTCTAAAGTTTCAGTATGATTCTTTTGAATGTGTTCTATGTAGCTATCTGTCAGGGAAAAGTTTTGTCGACAGGGTGGTATATCCGCTCTTTTTTGAGCATTGTCTCTTCAGTTTCAGCAGGCAAGATATAGACATGATTTTAAATCTACAAATACAAGCAATGAGAAAGCAAGGAAGGTAGATTAATTACATACACAAGGGAAATGCTATTAAGAGAACTTCTAGGATATATATCAGAAATAGCTTCCTGGCGGAAAGATATGTGGATATCAAATAGGGAGACAGTTAAAAAAAAAACCCACATGATAATGGGATGTCTAGATACAGACACATTATCAAAATCTGGTTTTAAAAGCCGTGTCTGGCATAATACCGCAATATCTGGCCAGATGGATCATCAAGAAAGCTAGATGGTTAGACGTATCTAGCCTTTACTTAAAAGGTTTTCTACCCTGTTACTACTAAAAGCAATAGAAGAGCCTGCAGTGGTGTCTTACATGTGAATAAAGGTGACTCACTCTGGAAGTTAGGAGTGGGGAAGAGACAAAAATTCAGAGTGTGATGTAATGTCAGTGGCAAAGTCCAAACCCTTGTATGGCAGTTCCCTACCCGTCAGCTGTGCTGATACTGCTGTTTGTGGGGCCACACTGTGAATCAGGTGGTGAAACCGGATGTCTTGCCTGCACCACTTCCGTTGTTCAATTCCTAAAGCAGTGATAGATGCAACTGCAGAGTGAAAAACCTGAAACATGGGAGGCAGAAAAAGCAGCAGGGAAAATAGGAATTGCAAAAGTTGGCTCTATCATCAGAGGCAGCCACACTCAATGAAGAAATGGAAGGAGTGGGGAGAGAAAAGAGGCATTTGGAGCAGGTCAGATGGCTGGCTGGATGTTTAAGATGACATAGATAGGAAGATAACCAGAATTATTTTTATTTTTTTAAAGGAACTTGAGGAGACTGCAGTGAGTGGATGTGAAGGAGGTGAATAAATAAAAGAATGGCCAAGGACCTAGGATAATTCTGGTCTGAGATTAAATGGAACAGCAAAATTAAATTACAAAAGTGGTTATGGAAGTGGCTGGAATAAGTTATACATTACATATATGTGTATATTTGCACTACCACTTATGTACTACTAGTTATGAACATGAAAGTGTTAAAAGTGCTTTTCTCTCTAGTTGGTGTCTTTGTTACCAAAGGTTGAATTTGAGGAGGAGGAAATTCTGAATCCCTCTTTCCTTTCTGATTGGCTCTTTGAGACTGTTTGTTCCAAGTGTCAGCATTAAACCCCACTCTTAACCCCAGATCCTCTTCATTTAATGTGGTCATCTGGGAAGTTTCGACTTTTATTTTTGAGGTTTTCATAGCCACCTATTTTATGAAAAAAGTCTTCTTATATATCAAATCTATCAATGTTTTTAGAAAATTCTCTAATGTCTAATAATTGTGACCACTTACTGGTGGAAAAAAGTACTGCCTAAAACTTCCCTCTCCATGTATTTGGTATCCACTTCTCCCTGGTGAATTTCACCCTTAGGCGTTTCCATGGATGAAGTATCATAACTCTCCGGGCAAAAGGGAGATTATATTAAAGCAGTCATAATACACTGGCTGTGTTGGCTTGAGTGCTGTAATGAGGAAACGGAAGCAGTACATGACCTCTTGCTCACCATGAAAATCTCATTGCAAATGTAGTAGCAGAAATGCCTAACAGGTTGGAATATGTTCACGTAAACAATTTGTTAAATAACTTTAAATACTAATATCTTAAAATTGGAAGTGTGTGCATCATTCAGACAAAAAAAAGCAAAGGTTATGGAATTAATGGTTCTATGAGTTTGTCATTTAAGTAATATATGTGTGATTTGTGGCTTCAGCACTACCATTGCTGCTGTCATCAGGAGGAGGTCTTGTATCCACTAGTGGTCTAGCTCATGGAGGTTTCTTTACACGCAGAGTTCACAGGCTTACAGATCTAGAAAGATGCCCAAACTTCTTGAAGCAATTCCTGGTTCCTTCTCTATGTTCAAAAATAATAAAGGGAAGACGTGAGACAGAATTGGAAATCTGGCTATAACATGCTAATTACAAGAAAATGGTATAGGAAAGTTAATTCTGGAAGGTTGTATGGTGAAACAGTATAGGCTGTACTTGGCCATTTTGACTTCTCTGTATGTCTTCCTGCTCTGCAAGGCCACACACAACAAACCTGCACCCAATGTAAGTCTACTAATACTTTCAACAACTCCAGAGACTGAACATGCATCTCAAATAATCTGGATTTTTGGAGAATGACTCCTTGCTTCATAGAGAACGATGCTGGAAGGGGCCTCAAGAGGTCTTTTCTTCTTACATTGCATTTGAGACTAAATAAGGTTGATGTATTGTTTTTCAAAAGGGTGACCTCAATGTCAGATAAAGCATGGCATCCATTTTCTGGCTGTACCTGGTTATTTTTCCCTTTTCTTACATTTATATATTACATTCATAGTAATAGCAACTTCCAGTGTGCTTTCTACATTTGAAATAGTTTTGAGATAGTGTCTACTTTTCAAGAGTACCACAAAGACTGAGTACCTCAGGTTCTGGGATTTTCAGGATGTTTGGTTTTTTTGCTTGTTTTTCTGTGGGGTTGTGTATGTTGTTTGTTTGAGTGGTTGTTGTTTGTTTTTTTTTAGGGATGGTAGTATCATCCATTTTATGTGGCTTTGACACTGAGGATGAATGTAAAGATGCTGTCAAAGTACTGGGATCACAGACTTAATGGCCAACTGTGAAAAAAAACCCTTAACACTAAAAAAATCTGCCCTTCGGTTAAAAACTTCTCAGACCAGACTGCAAATCTTTTGTGTGACCTTCATCCTCAGGCACCCATTGCAGTGTCTGGAGACTACTTGTGTTGAGTGCCTCCAGCATTCCCAGTGTATTTAGGCCTGCGTTGGCCAGGTGACAAATCATCAGCAAGCCCAGGGCCTGGAACACCTCCTCCAGCCTCCCAGGGCTGTTTATCTCACTTCTTGCTTACCCCTCACTCTGCCAGGCAGGGTTTTTCCTTTTTAAAAAGTGCTTTCCCAGAGGTGCCACCATTTTGGCTGAGGGGCTCAGATGTGCCCTGAGGTGGGGCCTCTGGAGCTGGCTGGAACTGGCTGTGTCTGGCATGGGGCAGCCTTGGCCTTGCCTCACAGAGGCCCCTACAGCCCACCCCACCAGCTGCTCATCACTGACATCCAAGGCAGGACTCCAAAAATGTCCTCTGCTTATCTTCTCCTGTAACAATTTCTTTGTGCTGGCACACAGGCCTGTGTCGGCTGCAACCTGTGTAACACCATGAGAGATTAAAGAAAATTATCAGCAAGATGAGTGTTCCCAGCCCAGGTGAGAAGCTTGCTACTGCCTCTTCCTTGGCGTCTTTTTCTTGCTTCTCTTTATTTTTTTAGTTCTGACAGTGCTACTGAATGGTAGTGACACAGTGAAGTGGACAGATAAAAGTAAAAAGGAGGAGTACCTGCACCACCACCTCAGCTTTTCTGTTGTGTGTTTCTGTCTGGGGATTTTTTTTTGCGGGGGTGTTTTTTAAGTGAACTGCCTCAAGAGTTTCTTTGCCTTCCTCACTTTAATAAATCATTGTGATATTAGCTGTAGGTTACTTGTAATTCATCTGTTTGCTATTAGTTTCTATTATTTTTAGTCTTAACAAAGGTTGCTCAAAGGATATAGAAGAGTTCCTGTGGCATGTTGCATAGAAAATCAGCATAAATACAGGTTTTTACATGCTTAATATGAAGTCAACTTAATTTTAGTAAAATGGATTTTCCAAGCACATATATATAATTCCATAGTTAACACTAAACTGAAAGGGTTTAAAATAGAAATAAAAAGAAGCCAGCTTAATGCGCTTGAAATCAAATGGGCCTAAAGGTCATCTGACCTAGTGACACAGCTGTGTTTAACTGCAAGGCTGGTCTGGACCCTTTAGCTCTCTGCTCACCCCCGGCAGCTGAAGAAAAGATGGGGCTGAACAGCCCCTTAATTAGGGTGGCTGCATTGCTGGATATTGTGCTCTGACGTGGCTGTGACTGGGGCTTGTCAGCTGCAACAGCTCCAGAAAACTGTTGCTCTTTATCTGGGCTAAGCAATCAACTTGACAAGTGAACTGAATGTCATTAATTTTTTTTGTCATCACTGTTATGATAGAGAGTTATAGAGTAAATTTTATGCTTGGCCTGATACATTTTCATGACAGTTTTGCAAGGTTAATTTAGGCCTGTAGCAGCAATGAATGAAGCAGTGCTGGAAATGAGCCTTCTCTCTCTGAAGCTTCTCTTCTGCTGGGTTGTCTTGTTATCTCTGCCAGCAGGTCCTTGTTGTCTCTGATTTAACATAACTTTGACAGCTGAACCCTTGACCATAGAATGGCTCCCAAAACCAGCTGTGCCTTGAAAGACATGATAGAAGTGGTCACTTCCTTTTGCACAAAATGTAAGTGTAGAATAGCTGCAGTAGCATTTGCTTCTTCAATAGACCGAATCCTGTTTTTTTAGAGCCAGATAAATATTCTGCCAATGTCAAATATTACAGGTTTACAACCCAGATATAGTTGTGATGTTGCAGCAGATGCCCATAATTAGAGTTCTGTTTGACTCTGTGAGATGAAATACATTATTTGAATCTCAGAAGATCCTTTCCTTCTGCCTCGAGAGTTTAAAATCTAAGAACTGTCTTAGATTAACCTAATTAGAATAAAATTACACAATTACGTTGAATCAAGAGCCTGTACACAGGCAGCAGGGTAATACAGGACTAGCCATCAGGTACTCCACATTTATAAAGCAACAATAGGCTGGTTCTAGTTGGTGAAAGAGCGCTTGGCTTCCTTGTTTTTACTGCAACCATGTTGTGTTAACCTCACTGGTGGGAACGCAGGTAGGAAAGCACAGAGACCATACCATGAAGGATGATATGCATTATACCGGGCAGTGCTAACAAAAGCCCCTCTCCTTCCCAGCTGTGAACATATGATGTCAACTCAGATTCAGGACTGTTATGGATTGGGGTAAATATGGTAGTTTTAACAAGTGCTGTGTACAGCACCAAGAGCAGTGGTATTCACAGGCTGAACTTCGCCAATAGCATGGCCACCAAATATCATCTAGCTCATTTTCTTGTACATAGCTGCAGGAGTAAATCACCAGATGCAGACAGTGGGCTACAGCCCTTGTCCAGGCAGCAGAATTTGGATAAATTGATTATCTGGGCACAGCAGCATTGCGCTGTTGTTCATTGGCATCTTTCTCAGGTATGCACAGTGGCAGATGTAGATGAATTTTGCTCTGTGCAGCAATATATACCTTGAAAGGGTTAGCGGGCAGATGCTTACCTGGTATAAATTGATGTGGCTTCATTAACTTCAGTGAGACCATGCTGATTTAGAGCCGCAGAGGAGCTGGCTCTGTGAAGCAGTCAAATTTATAAATGACTGCATAATCTACTAGAAAGTCAAGTCAGGCCAACCTCTGTGCTATGACATTTCCTCTGAAACTCACTTTAATAAGGTAATATTTTCTTCCAGTTCCATAAATGCAAATCAGCTGAACTGCACTTCACATACTTTCTGGTTTAATTAGAAACTTAGTTCAACTATACTGCAACTGCAGGTGAAAGTGAATTATTCTAACAATTTTTCATTTTAATTATCTTGATTAGCTTTTCCTTCTTTGCAATTTTATTATATCGCATTTCAGAAATGTCCTTTAATTTAAGACAATAAATAAACTTTTATTTAGCAGGCTGGGGAAACTAAAGAATGTGATGCAAAGAAGATTCAACTCATTAAGCATTAATGTTACTAATATTCTTACACTAATTATTCATTAAGTTGATTGTCTTAGCAGAAAAGTAGGCTTGGCTTTTCTTGTGAATCATCACATTTTATTTGCGTGTGCCACAAAAAAGATAGAAATAGCAAAGCTTACCGAAGTTAATGCTAAAATACGTCAGAGGCCATAATGCACTTAATGAATTTTTCACCACTAGATGGATTTAAGGGCTCCCATTTGGTTTTTAGTGGAAAACTCCAGATATGTCCTTTCACACACTGTTAGAGGAAGTGATGTCTATTCCTTCATAATTTGCTTCTGACAGAAAAGGCATCTACAAAGGGAGGAAAAAGTCACCAAAAATATATATGATGTCTCCCCTTCTAGCCTCATGAGAATCCTATCATAAACAGGATTTCTAATATCTAAAAAAAAAAACCAACAACAAAAAAACCCCCCCAAAAAAAATGTTACTGTGTCACCAAGGATTTTGTTGATACGTATTTTACAGGGGCAGTAGTATATCTCTTTCTCAGTGAATCCATATATTTTAATTTTTCAAAGACAGCTGCAAGAATGGGGCACAGGAAAGATTAAACCTGAAGTCAGTCTGTTTATGTAATCCAGGAGGAGAATTAAGGAATGACTTGATCATGGAGCTTATAAAATCTCCAGCTACTAAAATGCCTGATACAGCCTTCTCTTAGCAGCTGTAGTGCCTGGAGCTACCTGCATTTCACAGATACTTCCCTGTTTGGCTTGGAAGCCCTCCACAGGACTGCAGACCAGAATTGTCTCTGTCTTGGCCAGAAAAGGGTGCAGCCTGTGTCTTGGCCTGACTGACATCCTCAATGTCTGATCTCCCCTCTATCTGTGCTCCAAGATTTAGATTGGACTTTAAGGAAAATTACTTACTGGAAGAGTGATCAAACACTGGAACAGACTGCTCAGGGAGGTGGTGGAGTCACCATCCCTGGAGGTGTTCAAGAAGTGGGTGGATATGGCACTTCAGGACATGGTTTAATGGGCACAGTGGTGTTAGGCTGACTGTTGGGCTTGATCTTAGAGCTCTCTTCCAACCTTAATGATTCTGTAATTCTCAAAGAGAGCTTTAAGAATAATTCATGAAAGTACCCAGCATTGGGCTCCATGTTAAATGCAGGGAGGTTCATGTTAGTGTAAGGTGCAACTTGGTTGTGCACCTACTCGGGAAGTGCAGGAATGAAGTTTTGCTATAATCTCATTTCCTAGGACAGTGCTGTAGCTGCAATGCTATCTTGAGAGGTTTCTGGTGGTAAGTAGCACCCTTTGCCTAGTTCCTGAAATTATGCCACTCTGCAGGAAACCATTCAGGAATTGTGAGGCCAGGGAGTGAGAAAAGAAAATAGAACACAGGACTCCATATAGCCAGAGTTGGGTACATTTTTTGAAAAAGAAAGAGGTGATGTGAATGTGAACTTCCTCTGCTCTCTGATCTGAGGATGGATTTAAACTTGAGTTTTCAGATTCCCATGCGAGTGCTCTTGTTGATAAGCTGATTTAAAATGCATTCACTACCACCCTTGGGTATGTTTTAAAATAAGGTTCCATAGGTCTTCTACAGAAAAGACACTGACCTTTAGCTTTGGGGGAATGGTTCTGTCCTGATCTGGGAAGGGTGATGGATCCTCGGAAGCCAGAGGTGACTAAATCCCAGCTATCAGATGCAGATGTGTCTCTGTTCTAGATATTTCCTTCTGACTAGCTGCTTACCGCATACTAGCAGTTTCTATGGTTTTGGGACAAGAGTCTACCCATACCTACTGTGTAGGGAGGCTAACGCATCTTACTCCCAGTCATGGATTTCAGTCTGGGAAGGATCACATTTCACAATTTTATTTTTTTTTTGTTCTTTGACCCACAACAGATTAAATAAGAAAAAGTATTCTGAAAGATAGGCCAAAGAGTGAAATCTGAAGTTAGTCAATTATCAGCAGCAAATATGGTACAATGGTTTCTGTGAGAGGTTTCTGTGAGAACATGTAACTGCTGGAACAATTTGTGATGCTGATAGAAGGTCTTTAAATTAAGTATTTAAAGTCTTCCTGGATGATCTATCTGCAATTATATGCTGTGGGTGACAAGTTATTGGCCTCTGTTAAAGCCTTGTATCAAAACTGCTATAGAAGTGTTCGTTGGCTTCTGCACAATTTTATACTGTCAGGCTTTTAAAATTGAGGCTCCTGGCCCTCAATAGACAAAGGATGAATTGGAATGGTACTCTTATGCAGTGTTGTGTAAGGTCTATTCAGGTGGTGTTTCTTATTGTGTCAGGGAAACAGTTAAAATCAAATAACAGAAAATATAATCTACTCTTTGAATCTGTTTTCCATTCTCATTTTTAGCACTGGACTCTTTAGGACTTCAGACTTGCTCCCTGAATTAGAGTACACGGTCCTGATTATCTGGCAAACATTTCAAAAGTCTAATCTAGCTATGACAGTTGTGCATAAGAGATCCTTGTCCCATTCTATGTACAGAGTGAAATGGTCAAGATGCAGGAGAACCTCACTCAGTCTGCCATGGAGGAGTAGTCTCTAGAAGAGCTGCTCTTGAAGACCAGGACCATCTTAATAAGAAAAAGGGTGTTCGGCTCAGTTTGACTGGAAAAGAGATACACTAACATTCATAGAAGAAGAATTTCTGTTTGGTAGCTGGTGTTTGAGTCACTTTTATCTTTCAATCAGTGTGACTTTGTCCACAGTGCCAAAGGTCCTGTAGATGTCTGAAACCCAGATTTTAAAAAATACTTTTCATTAATTTTCTCTTTTTATAAAGCCAGGTGAAGTTCAAATTTGATAATTAATGAAACTTACTCTGACACAATATTCAAACAGTGAAAATTAAATGTGCTTTCCATACCAAATCTTTCCACCATTCTGAGCATCCCATACTCACTAAATCCTACCATGGATTGATGAAATGGAGCAGATTTGAAAGATTCATGCCAGTCTTCTACCTTTTCTCTCAGTTTCTGCTGAGTTCCTAGTTAGCCTTTTCTTTGGCCCCTGAGAAACTATTTTTTTCCCAAGCTGTTGTTGGAGCTAACACATGAGCTCATTCAATGTTTCTAATGCCTGGCCTGTGTGATTGATAGGAAAGGTACATGGGACCAAGCTGGCACCTAGTCTCTCTATTCTTTGAATAATGGTTTGAGTAAATCAAGTATTCACAGTGACAATATTTTTGTGCTAGTAGCCTATCGATATTCACTATAACCCAAATCTCATAAGACAAGTTTGAGTTCAGCTCTTAAGAATCCATGGTGACAGGCAGTCTTCTGTTGTTTTTTCCACTAAAGTTCACACTCTTAAACAGAAGAGTCTTGAGACCACACAGTATAAACAGAGCTGAAGACGAGATAAGGTCTCAAAGGGATAGCTCGCAAAAATTAAATCTTCTAAGGAAAAGTTGACTGCCAGTATCACTGAAGGTGGTAGGAAAGTTTTTTTTAAGATGTTCTTGCATGTGGCTGGCCCTGCCCTCTGAGGAGGTGGCTCAAATGCATCCAGTGCAGGGAGGGGTTAAATAAAGTCCTGAGCAGGAGGCACAGATTTTCTGAGAGCAGCTTTCTGGGCAGAGGGGAATCTTTCCTGAGTGGAGGCTGCTTCTCTCCTTGGTGCTTAGGTGTTTGAAGAGCACTGATGCCTCACCTGTGTTAGGTTACTGGCTTCCTGAATCAGATGGCCTGTGTCACATGTTGCTTTTGTCTTTGAATTCGAATAATGCATGTCTGAGAGAGCTTTTGAAAACCAAAATGGTCTTGGTTTCTGTGGAAGGCTGGATAGAGAACAGCTAGCAGTCCTTTTTGGAAATATTCACTACTGCCTTCTATAGTTTCAACTTCTGTGCTTGTCTTTGCCTCTTAGTCCTCTCCCTTTTGACCTTGCTACTGATCTCTTTTCTTCATCCACCTCCTTTACACCCTTCATCGCTGCAGTGAGAAGGCGGCTGGAAGGAGCATGTCTGGGCCACTTTTGCTACACAGGCCTGCCTGTGGAAGTGGACTGGCAGCCTCGTCTTCTGTCTGACCCTCCTCGCCCTCATCTGATAAGTTCTTGTTTAGAACAAGATGAGAGCAGGGCTCAGGAGAAGCACATTTCTCACACAAATTCATTCATTGAGTGGTAGCTCTCTTCTCATTTTTACGTTTGACCTGGTTTTAGATCATGAATTATTTTTGGAGTTAGGAGACAGCTGTTTCAGCTGGTTACAGTCATGAAGGATCCCACTACACTTGGAGTCTTAACAGCAATTTATTTACTGTTAAATTTCACTTAAATACTTGCTAAATTAATTTCTCAGAAATGTCTTAAGCGTAGCTTTTGCTGCCTTGTATTCCTTGTGGTACCCTAAGGCTTCTTGTAAAGGTTGTGTTAAACCTAGGCTGCAGGTTTCTTAGAGAAAAGACCAAGAATGTATCTGTGGGTCTGTTCAGCCCTACCTGTGCAGAGAAACTCTTCTGTACTTGCTGTGAGGTTAGTTCTGTGTCGGGGCAGCCTGACATTAACTTTTTACCAGCTGGAAAGAAAACTGTAGCTCCAGACATGCTCTTGCTTTTGGGAAGACTGTATCTGACAGGTTGGATCCATTCAGCTATAAATATTAACAGATGCCAAATGTCAGGTTTAGAGTTGTGCTGTGGAGTTGGCCAAGGCAGCAATTACTTGTATTTTAGCTAGTGCTGCACATTGACTGTGGTTACATTAGCGGTAGTGGAGATTTTTTAGAGGCTCAGTAGCTTAAAAGCAGAAATCACTTACATTCATATTGGATATTATTACAGATGCAGGAGAGTTGGCCATAAAAACACTTAGCTTCCTGTAACAAAAGGACTGCTAGCCAAGCAAGTAAAATGTTAATGAGACAGCAAGCACTCATTTTCATGTCTGTAGCCTTTCCCTCCAAGGTTTTGCTGCTTCATACTGAGGTTCATTAGAGTGGAAATGGTTGACTTTAAAAAAGAAACACCAGCTAAATTGCTAGGGTGTAGAATTTCCTTTCAGATCATAATTATAGGTGATCAACGGAGTGTGTAATTAGTAAGTTGGGTGAAGGATATTTCCAGAACAATCAGCAGCAATTTCCTCCCTGCTGTTCCTTTCTCTGCTCTGAGGACCTTTTGTCTGCTTTGGTAGGTGTGGCTTTTTTTGAGCCCAGAAAACACAAAATATAAAAACGTATGTCAGATAACAATGACAGAATAAATAATAATAAAATAACCCCCACACACCCCCGTGACAAGATACTCTGCTTTCACTGTAATAGACCTTACTGATTTTCAGTTTCCAGCACCTGAGCACAGATATTTGTCCAGAGGAAAAACAGACAAGCTTGTTTCTGGCCTCCCTTGACAAACCTGCGAGACTCTTGCTGGAGCCTAGATTTGCAGTTGCACAGCAAAAATGTGAGATGCTGTCATTGTTTTCAAATATCATAGGAATGCCCAGGCTGTTTATTGGTGCCATTAATAATTCATGGGATAATTCAATGAATCTGTCCAGCATAGCTAAAAATAGCTGGGTAAACTGTGCTTTTTGACCTTAAGAAACAAAATCTGTCTCAAATTTAAAGTAAATATGAGAAAAGTCATGCAAAAAATCCTGTGGAAGCAAAAATGTCAGTCTGCAAGATATGTTTGGTACTGTGTCCTGGAATGAAATATGGCTCATCTTTTCCCTCTTTAAAAGACTTTATCTTCTTCATACAGCTGTTTGGTTAGAAGAATGAACGCTGCTCATCATTAGGATGGGTCACAGCTTTTGGTGATCTCTCTCTGACCCTGCAGTTAACAGACACACTGGCAAGGCATGGCTTTGCTGTGTCCCTGACAAACAGCTGTCTCCTCCTCCCTTGATGATCCTGGGTGGAGGAATGATGGCTGTGCAAAGGTCAGGGATGGCATCCAGCACAAAGACCTCAGCCACAGCCTGAGCAGATCCCGCATGTGACAGCATGGAGCACAACGCTCTTGGTGCTGTGGTCTGGGATCAGGACTGTGGCTGCAGTCAACTTGCACCCCTGCGTCTGACAGCAACCACTGGGCATTGTATGTAGGGCAACTCTAGTGATCTTTCTGCTGTCAGAGATGCCCTGCCACCAACGCATTGAAGGCTTTTCCTTGTTGACTTCTGCCAGCTGTATTTTAGAAGCCATGGGTGGGCCTGTTTCTCATAGATTTTTGTCCACCAGCCTGTTTTGGCACCCTCCCTAGTATGTGACAAGGCCACAAATTATTTTGGTGTTGTGGTAATGATGATAATAATAGCACTTCCTTCAGTAAAGCTTTTAGTCCTATTTGGTGACTTCACTAAGTGGCCTTTCATGGCACATGCTATTGCTTTTACAGTATGGGAATGTCTTCCCTTGACATGAAGAGCTGGGCCTCCCACAATAAGCTCTCACAAACCCTGTGGTTTGTGGAAACAGAGTACTGTGGTCCTAACTAACTTGGCTTGTTTAGTACACAGAAACAGCAAGCCAGCTTGAAAAACTGCTCTGGCCTTGCATTAGAAGGGCCAGACATTGGTCTCCAGAATTAAACGGTGCAATATGTTCAAATACCTGGTTTTAGACTCTGTTTATAGGGGGAAAGCTCAACATTAATTATCAAGTCATTAATGTCGTGTTCTAGATAAGAACATGTTACCTTAAAAATCTTTTTCTGTCTATTTAAAAATACAGGCACAATTCATGAGTTAGTAGTTTGCTATTCTAATCACTTACTCATGGTAGAAAGTAAGGTTGAATGTGAAGATTCTGGATTTTGCATTTCTGTACTGATATAGCAATAAAATTAAGCTTTAGCACCAGGTGATAAAGGGAGCAGGAAAAAACCCTCCAAATCTGATTTGTGGATGTATCAGATGACTTGCACAGGCCCTTGTATGGGTTACAGGAAAACCACTAGTACTTTCCTGCTCCTGTTTGTTCCCCTCCCACAATATACTGAGTACACAGTGCTCAGATCAACCACTGCCTGTGAACAACCATAATGATGGGTTTCTTCTAATGTCTCGAAACAGCAAGAAAGGAAGAGGTTTGGGCATGGCTGCTGTACTGTGCAACAGGACTGCCCAGCCACAAATGTGTACATTCTGTACTGGGAGAGCACCCTTTGGCTGGCAGAGATAGGCAGGATTTTTTTCTTCAAGCACTTGTCCGATAAAAATAAAGTTCTATAGAAAATGCATATTTTTTCCTTACAAAAGCATTTTTGGTGCTTTCTTTGAAAACTTGGATTTAACAATCTGAAAGTGTAGACTTGACTTGGGATGGGGGGGAGAGAATCTTGCTTTCTGTGTAGGTGCTTGGTTTTGACATTGAAAGTTTTCAGCGCACTTTTAATCTTGTGAAGAAGACATGAATAAATTATAATTTCTATTGGCACAGTAACTCTTTGACAGGGGGAGAATGGAGCAGGGAGGAAATAGATGTACTTTGGTCACCTGCTCTAATCTTTGTACTTTGACAAGGTTTTTTAATGTGAGGCAAACAGACAAGTAGAGCTGCATGTTCACCCTATGGGGCTTCCAAGGGAGAGATGCTGAATATGTTTTTAAATAAATGGCGCCTTCATTATTTATTCATGGCTAGCATGCTAACTGAAAAATAAAAACAGCTACACCAGTTATTTCAACAAAGCTTTGGCTGATTTCAAATACAGTTTCCATCAGTAGAAAAATAGGACCTAGTAATTTTGACCACTTTAAAGCTTTACCCAAATGATCTGTTTACTCAGTGACTGGCATTATTTCTAGATATGTGTGCTTCATTTTCATGCTTTGTTTTCATGCTTTTTTAAAAAAACTGTATTAATAGTTAAAATGCAAATTTGGGACATGGCTGACTTAGTAGCATAAATTATATATGTAGCAGCTACTAATCTCCTTATGCAACATGAGATCTTGAGTTGTGTTTTCCCATTTTGAGCTTACTGTGAACTTCAGTCCCTCTGCCACTTCGAATCAAAATTTCTTCTTTTCCAAGAAGTCTGTGGTTTACCTGCTTCCCTTGAGCTAGACCTTGAGCACCTGACAGTGACAGGGCTTGATTTCATGTGTGACTACTTTCTGGAGCTCCCAGGGAAAATGTTAATGTTGCTGAAACTGAGACACGGACTGTGTCACTTAATGTTTTTCTGAACATCAGGGCTGGGAGGCTAACGTAAACTAATGTGACAGATTTTTTGAGGGATTTGCCACTCAGATTCGGTCTCCTTGGGTCAAAAATTGCCACATGGAGACCTGGGCCACACAAATTGTCTGAAATATGGCCTCTGTTCTGAGCAGGAAATGTTTGATTATCCTGTCAAGGCTCACAGATGGAGCTCTTGGACAGAGTCCCTGTGGAAATGTGGCATTACGGCATTAGTGCTGGGGACTCTGGAGATGCAGGTTTTGTATTTGATGTTGTCCTGGTCTAACTTTGTGGCACTGGACAAGGCACATCATCTCCACGGGCCCAGATCCTTTATGTAATGAAGATAATGACTCCTCTCTCACATAGGGCCTGTCCAATACACTCATTTTCATGCACTGAATTTTTAAGTTGACTCTGGCTTACCTTTATATGGTGTATGAGGGAGTACACACTCCCCTTCTGCACTCATAGGGTTGTGCTTTCCTGGTCCCAGGTACATCTTGCAGCTGATAGCCTGATCTGCAGGGCAGCAGGCAGTGATTTACCTGCTGCCTACAGGCCTGTATTAAAAACAGTGTGACCTGCAGGTCCAAGGAGGTGATTATCCCCCTGTACTTGGCACTGGTGAGGCCGCACCTCGAGTACTGTGTTCAGTTCTGGGCCCCTCACTATAAGAAGGCTGTCGAGATTCTGGAGCATGTTCAGAGACGAGCCACAAGGATGGTGAGGGGTCTGGAGAACAAGCCTTATGAGGAGCGGCTGAGGGAACTGGGGTTGTTTAGCCTGGAGAAGAGAAGGCTGAGAGGAGACCTCATCACCACCTACAACTACCTCAAGGGAGGTTGTAGAGAGGTGAGTGCTGGTCTCTTCTCCCAGGTGATGGGGGATAGAACAAGGGGTAACGGCACCAAGCTGTGCCAAGGGAGGTTCAGGTTAGAGATAAGGAGGAAGTTCTTTACTGAGAGGGTTGTCAGAGGCTGGAACAGGCTGCCCAGGGAGGTGGTGGAGTCACCATTCCTGGATGTATTTAAAGAGCGGGTAGATGAGGTACTTAAGGATATGGTTTAGTGGGTAGACAGGAACGGTTGGACATGATGATCTCAGAGGTCTTTTCCAACCGAGCGACTCTGTGATTCTGTGATTCTGTGATGCTGGTGTCAGAGTGCCTCAAAACAGGGGGGCTGCAGGACGCTACTGCCTGGCTTTATTGCCCTTTCTCTGTGTTTTTGCATCAACACCAGACACAACTTCTAGCATGTGTTTTGATGCTGTTTTTGTCCAGACCAGGACATTAAACACTTGAGAGGCTTTCTTCAAGCTGATCTATGAGTCAACATCTGTGGTGCAAATGGCCAAGTACTGTATCTCCCGCTTCCTTCATAAGCCCTAAAGACTTTCAGGATGCAGAGTATCCTTTCCCTGACTCCATCCTGATGAAATTTGGAGTGCAATGCTTGGGTTCCCCATGGGACTCAAGATAGAAGTGATGGGTTAAGCAGTGTGGGTTTACCATAGTCCATAGCTGACAATCTGCCTGGTGCTTTCAGCAGTTAGTTGTTTTACTGCGGGCCAGGCAGCACACAGAGCCCTCTTCGTGGGCTCAGAGCCCAGGGGGAGGAGAGAAGAAAGAGCCTCTGTGTCCCACAGTGGGAGATTGCTACTCCAGCAAAGCTCAAAGTCTGCTTAGAGGGCTGCTGTATTTTTTTAAATGGCTCTTCTATGAATGCATGCCCAGTGTAAAAGCAGTTCTGCATTTCAGCCTGAAAGAAATCATAATTTAGCAGAGGAGAAGTGGTGTATATTTAACTGCCTGTAACCACCATTAGTCCTCTTGCCTCTTTTGCTTCTGGTAAAGTAGTACATGTAAAATATGTTGCTCCCTAGAAAGGAAATCACAGCCTCTTGCTGAGGCGATTGCGAGTGTCACACTTTGCTGGGCTGCGGACAGCGTGGAGGATTGACGCCCTCTACTGTTGGGAAGGAATAAAAATATATCTGCAGCACACCTAATAGTGTTCTTTCTCTGTCCTTTCTCTGATCTTTTTTCTCTTTCTTCCGTTTTAATTTTTACCTTTTCACGCAGTGGCTGGCTGCAGCTTCACAGCTAACAGATGGCCAGTTTCATCTGGCGACCTGAGGGTCTCCGTTGCCAAGTAAATTCTTGTCACAAGTGGTCAGCAGGACAAGGCTGCTCATCTCTGCTGTCCTCAAAAAAGCATGAAGCAGAAAATCAGCCACGCAAATCTTTGTGCATTTTATTTCCAGCATCGGTGCGTGTTGACGGAGTTCCAGATGGCTGAGGCACACGTCCTCTGGCTTGCCAGCACCTAAAGGGCAGCGTTGCCACCTGGTCTGTGAAACACCGGTTGGCCCATAGAGGCTGGTTTACAGAGATTGCCCTTTATACAATGTATAGTATGATAATGACCTTGTACATTCCTCTCTCAGCAAATGTTTTGTGGTAGTTATTTACTAGTTCCATTGTAATGGGTGGGAGTTAAATTCTTTCTTTTCTTTCTCTTCCAGCTTATTTGCAGAAAGCTCTTTTGCAACTTGAAGTCCTCACCTGCACTTGCTTTTATTCTGAACACAAAGCCTTGCATTTAATCAGCATTAACTGATCCTGATACATCTCAGACAATGAAATGTTTGGGCTACTAGGAGAAGCCTCCCTGGGCTACTAGATGCAGAATTTATAGTGTCTGTCTTTAACCTTTTGGAAAAATGGAGAAATATCTCATTATCTGAAATGATAGCCTTGTACACTGGAGAGTTCAGCTATTTGAACTAGTTAATCAACCCTACTTCTAAGATTTATTTTTTTTTTTAGATTTATTTATTTGAAAACCTGAAGCTGCAAGAATTGTTATTCCTGTAGGTGAAAATATTTTCACTACACTTATAGGAGAAGGCTATGCCCATGTGTATTCTGGTCTGTCATTCAAATTCACTTGCTCTCTTGCTGCATTGCATACACCTTCTCTTAATAGCAGCTCTTTCATAATCTCATCTGCAGAAGAGTTTCATTTAGGTATTGCAGGTTTCACCTGGTGGAATTGAATGATCTATCCTCTACCCAGGAAGAGGCATAGATAATCAACCAGGGTATTATATGGACTTGTTACAGGATTTATCTAAGGAGTCTGCTGTCATGTTGAGGGACTTCCATAGACTGTCATTTTGGTGTTGTGTATGCTCTGAGGCAGCAGTAGTCACTGAGATCAGGTCTGCATGCTGCTTGGCCTGCTCTTGGGCAGAGAAAGAAAGTGCCAGTAATCACAATGGAGGATTAAACCAAAGTCACAAAGTGACTTACTCAAAATCTCATAGGGAGCATATGAGCTCGGAATTATAGCTCAAGCTGTTGAATCTTAGGTCAGTCTCTCAGAAAAAAGCTCATCATTCTTCTGGGAACAGCAAAATATATTGTAGTATGATCAACATGGGAGGGGTGATATGACTCCCTGGGATCTGACCCCGAGTCCAGAAAAAGAAAAGCTAGCTTGACCTCAAGTGCAGTAATGTCAGAGTGAGGTGTTCAGCTTGACTTCTGCCTTGATGTAGGCTGTAGCACACAGGACACAGCCCCCCTTTTCGTGCAGGACACAAGTTGGTAATGCAGCTCTATGTGATGCTCTGGGAAACACTAATGAGCAGTGCAAATGCAGTTCCTTTCTTGCCCACCTTGCTGGATTTACCCCTGACTGGCCTCTGCATGATCTTGCTGTCTTCAAAGAGGGACATCAAAATATTGTGAAAACCTAGTGCCTCAACAGAAAGGTGTCCAGGCAGACCATATTGCTATTGTAAACAGGCTTAATTTTATATGGTCTTTTGCTTTATATGCTGCAATGATTTTTGCTTTGAGGGAATTCTCATACAGCTTTTTGTCTTATCGTGGTGCTTATTCTTAGAGGAAGCTCTCAGGAGCTGCAAAAACATTTTCCTTCTCCTTTAATCCACTATTAAACCAGCTCTTGAAATGATTTTGCTCCCAGAGACCTTAGGCAGTGGTATTTGTACTGAGACCAGCTCCCATTGTGAAGCCATCCTGCTAGCCCTCTAACAAATAGCACAGGAGAAGGTAGGCAACATGTATCAAGGTCCTCCTTCAAAAGCATATAGGAATAGGTAATTGCTCATAAATTGCTGATATACTGCTTTGATTTCCTTTGAGAGGGGCTCTTAGTTAAGAAGACTGATACTTAGAAAAGAAAGAGAGGAGTGATACTACTTTTTGCAGTGGAATACAATCAACCAATACTGCAGTTTTACAGGTGAGTGGTCAAAACTGCTGGGTTTTCATATATTTTCAGAGGGCACCTACTTGACAAATGCTCCCTACAGATCCACCAGCCTTATGCTGCTGGAGATTTAAAAGTAAGTGATAGTGTTCTTCCCAGGCTATGAAATAAATAGCATAACTATTTTCAGTGTCAAAGTCCGAGTGCACTGTGTGACATACCAGCATTATAAAACCCTCAGGTCTGCAGAGCTGAATTTTTATTATACTGTCTCCTCTGATGTGAAATAATAGCCCAGCAACTGCACTGCACTTCAGTTGTTGTAACAAGCAGGTAGAGAACACGCTCATGTTGCATCCTATATATACATGAGCCCACACTATATACGGAACTTTAGTATGAGTGCTGTAAGGGTATGAGTAGGATTTCAGCCCACACTACACCAAGGAGCAGTTGGGAAGTCTGGCTCTTGTCCAGCAAGCAGATACACTTCCTCAAGAGGGTATGATCTCCCAGCAGGGTGGTACTTGGTTTCCAGCATGTAAGTGCAAGTAGTGCACAAGATTTAAGATGCTCAGCATAAGTTATCTTGTCTTTGCCAGCAAGCTGATGGAGCAGTATAGAAGACTGGCATGCTTCCATCTCCATTGTAATTTATGGACAAATAAATTAAGGCTTTAGGATCCTTTTTCTTTCTGCCAGCCTCTGTAGTACTCAAAATTATCCTATTCATAGATCAGATGCCTTCTATTTGAATGTTATGTGACAGATATTATTCTGGTATAGATTAAGTGCCAATATAAAAGATATCTAGGAAAGCTGTAAAAGACAAATGATAAAGGTAGTTGGTACATAAGTAGCAAAGGGAGCTGCTCCACTGCTATGTGAATCTTTCACTGTGATACTGCAAGTCCAGTATCTGCTGGGGTTTGTACACCTGTGTGGGCAGGTTTGAACTGAAAGAAGCACTGAGCTTGGTCCCACATCCTGAGAGGGTATTGTGTTTACTGTCGTGGTTTAGGCCCAGTGCATAAGTGAGCACCACGATGCCCCATATAAAGGGTTAGTCAAAATAAGGACTGGGAGGGCTTCTCACCACTTAAAGAGGTCACAGGCAAAAGATAGACTCATCATAAGAATAAAAAACAGAACAAAACAATTTTAATTTGTTACCAACATCAGAGCAGAACAATGGGAGATACAACCAGATCTTAAAATCAAAACACCTTCCCCCCACCCCCCTCCTTCTTCCCAGGCTCAGCTTTTGTTCCCGGTTTCTTCACCTTCTCTCTCCCCCTTTGCCTTGAGGCGCAAGGGAATGGGAGTGAGGGGTTGCAGTTGGTTTTTGCACCACGTGCTTCTCAGGAGTAGGAAAAAACTCAGCCCAGTGTCTCTCTCTCTGCTTCCACATGGCCCCCTTTCCATAGGGGAAAAAAAAAAGTCCTCAGAAGTCCAGTCTGGGTCTGCCCACAGCTGCAGTTTCCCTCACACACAAAACTGCTTCAGCCCAAGTCCACAGAACTCCAATCTGGGTCTGTCCATGGTCACAGTTCCCTCACACATGACCTGTCGACCCGGCTCTCGCCATGAGTTGCAAAGGGGAAACCTGGGTTCTGCATCCTCCTCCTCCTCTCTCTTTTTTTCTTTTCTTCAAAACCAACCTTGGTGTTCTTCAAAGTTGTTCTCCTCAGGCTCCACTCCTCTCTCCGCTGCAGGTCTCTTCTGATGGTTATGGAGATCCCGGCTCTCTCTCCCTCTTTTTTTGGGATGAAGCTGCAGTGAGGCTTAAGCTTGTGATCGGGGCTGGCCAAGCCCAGCTGGGCAAGGCTGGGGCCACGCCACTTGCACCTGGGGCCGCGCTGGTCAGGGCTGGTGCCAGAAAGAGAGCGAGGCATGCCCTGCACCCTTCTTAAATACATGAATTCACAGGGGCACTGATTGGCTTGGCCCTGGTCAGAGGTGGGTCTGACAAAGGAAAAGGGGGAGCTTTTCAGGTAGCTTCTTAAAGGGCCATCTCCATAGCCCTTCCCCCATTACCAAGGACACAAGCAAAAACCCCTCACAGAAAACCCAATACATTTACTTTTATTTGTTCAATAACCAGACAAAAAAGTGGTGAGGTACAGTCACAGAATAGCTATTTCTTATGGTAAGAGTTTAATCAAATCCTGTTTGTGTATGTTTACTTCTGTCATCTTCTGCTTACTTTATCTTCCTTGCCAGGGCTGTGCAGGGAAGCTCCTTTCTGCCATCCTGAACGAGCAGAAGGAGAATTTCTCCACTGCTCTCCCTGACAGGACAAGTCCTGCCAGGCAGAAGAATGGTAGAGGAATAAAATGATGCTGTCCTGAGTGGCTTCTGTAACTGTCTTGTCACTGACTGATATAATGCAGGCTGCCTGATGGGCAACAGAGCTGTCCCTACTTGCTACTTTAAAAGGATTCTGTCCTGCAATCTGGTTAAATCAGATTATTTCTATTGTCTTCCTCCTAATGTCACAACTGATTTTACCCTTTTGTCCCTTGTCTCATAGTTGGTTGCAATCTTCCAAGTAATGGTTCACAAGAAGTTGTGTAGTGTCTCTCTGTAGCAGATACATCCTTTCAAAGATGTTTCTTCCATACAGTTTTTTTGAGTTTGTGTTAGGGCCTGCAGTGCAGAAGATGGAATGGGAATATGTCCTTCTGTTGGGAAGAGTAATAGTATTGCACCCTAGTTTCCTAGCTTTTTTCGTTTGTCTGCAGGGGAAGTTTGTTGTGAAATTAATGGCGAAACTTCTATTGACTTTGTGTATGTATTGAGTGGGATAACTCTCACTGGAGAGGCTGGAAAAGCAATCAAGATTGTCCATATTATGGAGTAAAAGCTTTAAAGCACTCTCTAAAATGGTGAACAAAGCCTGCAGGGCAGGACGTAGGACGGCTTTATCTTCCGACCATATGGGTGTTTTTTAGGGGGAGCTGAGAACATCCCACACCATCATTTCAGATGATGGTTTGACAAATAGGAGCATCTTTCTCTTAGCACCTACTGGAATTTTTTTTCTAATGCTCCATCCCAGCAAGATAAAAAGGCTATTTAAATGTGTACATAAGAGGATTTACTTTTGTAGACATAAACTTGAATTGTATTTTCCCTTTGCAGAAACTTTAAAACAGCAGCTGTGGAATAGGTTTCTTCTTTATATTTTTAAAATAAGGATTTTGAGCAGCTGTGTTCTGTGTTCTTTATATTTTTAAAATAAGGATTTTGAGAACTTCTGTGTGCAGAACAGAAGATGGAGCTATTTCCTAGCATGAAATGTTATTCTGCAGTTTAGTTAAGCACTAGCAATAGTTGCATGATGTCCTTGATCTAGTTCTTATGTTGTCATAATTGTGCAGTCCCTCTGTAATCCCTCTCTACCTCTGAAAACAGCCTCCTTTTTGAGAGCTCAGTAGTAGTTGTCAGCAAATCAGGATGGCATTTTATTCACAGTCTGGGTTTGGGATTAATGGAATCAATAACCAGCAATCCCTTGCCTATGTCACTGGGGTAAGCAGCTCTCAGAGGTGACAGCTGCTTGTTGGGAGGTGAAGGAAAGGTTATTCGGGAGGCTCACAGTTCTGTGTCCACTTCAGCCACCAGGCAAAACATGAATTACTCTTGCCATCCTTTTCTGTTTTGTTTATAGTCTCCTCTTCCATGAGGTCATGTATTTAATCTCAGGCATCTAAATTAAATGTAACTGTTTCTTTGGCTTCCTAAGGAAATGGGGCTTTTGGAGTCATGTTCTGTGTGTATGTGCATGCGTATCTGTCAGAGCATTAACTTCTGAAACACTGGTCATTTCTAGTGGCATTTGGCAGAGGGGCAGAGGTCTTAAAAACAATTACATTCCTGCAAATGGCACAGAAATTGACAGCTGGGTGGTGAAAAACCCTGTTAACACCCTTATAGAGGAAAAACCATCAATGTTCATCTGCTTCTGAACATCAGAAAATCAACTTAAAAATACAGATCTCCTGGAATACTGACTTCATTGGTTTTGCTGTTCCTGGAATGCTTTTTATTTGTTTATTTTTTTACTCCAGGAGTGTTTAAGTGAAGTAAATATATTTTATTTTTATGCTAAGAGTTGTATGGCTGTTCTGGGAGAAATAGCTAAAACAGAATCAGTGGTTAGTTTGATAGGTTTTTTTCCTTTGTTTGTTTGCTTGGAAGATGTGCCAAAGAAAGAAATCATGCTCTCCAATTCCTGATTCTGTCAGGAAATAGAAACAGAATAGGATAAAGAGAAAATGTCATTTCCAGACTGCCTAGAAGCAGGAATAAAGAAGTAAGAGCATCTGTTAACATACAGCTATCCTATCCCATCTCTGTTGTTCCTGGGAACAGAAACAAACCCTGAAATGGGTAGGTTATCCCTCTTCTTCCAAAGTACCTGTGGACTACCTGATCTGTGAGCTAAAGAACAGCAGTGTCTAGCACAGGTTTGTTTTCCTTTTTTCAGTGTCACTGTGCTGTGCTGCAGGGTACTCATTCTTCTTTTCAGACACAGAGGTGTCTCTTAGCATTGCTACTGTCATTGTAACCACTATTCCAAATCATGCTGCAAATAGCATGATACTGGTGCCTGCCCTGAACATGTTTCTGCTCAGTAATGCAGAGACCTGTAGACTTGTGGAATTTCAGATATGGCCAAAGGAAGTGCTCCAGGTGGGCAGATTTCTCTATCTGCTAGGAAAGATCAGCCTTGTTAGCCAAAGAAGAATCCTGCCTCCCCTTCCTGGAGACCTGATCTCGCAGGGAAGAAATTACAGTATTATTGTACTTCAAATGGGTGTGTGGTAGAAGAGAAATCAGAAAATGCCCAGCAGGTCAATGTAATTAATACTTTTTCCATTGCAAAATGTATTGTTTGGTGGCTCTTTTTTGCTCTTTCCATGTAGTTGGCTCATCTATGGGGTTAGGATATGTGGTGTTTCTTTGCATGTCTCTTTCCTCCTCCTGTATTAACACAGAGCCATATCCCAGCCCTTGGTATTTCACACAGACTGCCTGACTCACGACTGTGTCTGTTCAGCACCATTCTCAAATCTATTTTCTGCCATTAACTGACTCTGGCTACAATACTCCAAGCATTTGACAAATGCAACAAGAGTAGTTCACATCTCATCTGGCATAGCAAGAAGCAGTCTTTTCACATCCTATAAACTTCAGTGTCATTAAATTAAAGACCAGTCTACAAATATTACTAGATGCTTTCTTATTCAATTTGTGGTGGGGACAAATGGGATATTTTTGTATGAAGTTTGACACTATGCAGGCTTTTTCTGAAATTCTGACATAATATAACCAGACCAATGTTTGTTTATCCTGTGCCCAAATAACTACCTTTTCAAATGTCTGGTTTGTATGAATTGAAAATGAATTTAACAAAAAATGCACTGTATGCATAAAGAACAGCTAGAGGGAAAGGATGGTCCAGAAAAAACATAGCTGGGCTTGAAGAAATTGTGGTTTGGATTGTAGTCCAAATCCCCATCAGATTTTGGGAGATCCTTTCACTTATTTCCTCTTGCTTATATTATATGCTTATATAGCAAATTTTCTTGTGGAGGGACTGTCTAAATTGTCTGTTTTTATAAAGAAACTGAGCTTATTTGCCCTCTTGTTTCAAAGCTGTAAATGCTACCATGTTTCAGGTGAATTACTATGGAGTTGGTCTTGCTTACAGGAGTTGTGTTTAAACAGGAAGCATATAGGTTGCTGAGCCACCCTCTGTCGTGGTTTAAGCCCAGTGCATAAGTGAGCACCACGATGCCCCAAAAAAGGGCTAGTCAAAGTAAGGACTGGGAGGGCTTCTCACCACTTAAAGAAGTCACAGGCAAAAGACAGACTCATCATAAGAATAAAAAACAGAACAAAAGAGTTTTAATTTGTTACCAACATCAGAGCAGGACAATGGGAGATACAACCAGATCTTAAAATCAAAACACCTTTCCCCCACCCCTCACTTCTTCCCAGGCTCAGCTTTTGTTCCCGGTTTCTTCACCTTCACCCTCCCCTTTTGCCTTGAGGTGCAGGGGGATGGGAGTGGGGGTTTGCGGTTGGTTTTCCCACCACATCACGTGCTTTCTTAGGAGTAGGGAGAAAAAAACTCAGCCCAGCGTCTCTCTCTCTCTGTTTCCACATGGCCCCCTT
>NW_010166131.1:0-213 GCF_000695765.1 Mesitornis unicolor
AGGGTGGGCTGGGGGTACTCCACTATTTCACAAATGGGTAAACTGAGGCACGGGAGATGTGCTAAGGAGCTGCAGAAGGGTCTGGCTGTACTCCAGCTCACAAGTGGGGAAACTGAGGCACAGGACACAGAGCAGGGGGCTGTGACAGTAGCAGAGTGGGTTGGAGATGCTCCTCTATCTCACAAGTGGGACACTGAGGGATGGGACATGGGC
>NW_010166132.1:0-854 GCF_000695765.1 Mesitornis unicolor
CTCAGCTGGCCACTTACTGACCGTTAGTTGTAAACCTGCCTGCAAACTGGGAAACACAAGGATGAAAGTACTTAACGCTGTCAAATGGTTCCTCTGTTTCTGTGCCAAATTCTGTCAACCAAAACCTTACAAGAATGAAACCTTACAAGAGGGAAATTATTTTTGGCAACTTCTAGAAATCTTAGTTAATATTTTTAGTTTTCCAATGCCATCATTACTGTCACTGCTGGAAATGAGATTGGTCTGTCCAGTTCTAGGCTTGGGGTGTGACACCTGAGGTGAACTGCAGAAGCCATGCAGAGTCCCTGTGAATGCATGGGGCTCTGTAAGTGCTGGATTTCTCAGAATGTCCCAGAAATAATGAAATAATTTTTTTTTCAAGCGTGGCATGGTGGGAAATGAGATGTAGTGCATTCAATTTTTCTTTTCTTTTTTTTTTAATATCTGATATGGACTTTCAGTTTAAGCTGAAGTGTTTTCTTAATATATTAATTCCTCTGAGGAACAAAGAGCAAAGGGACATGACATTTTTCTGAGACTTGCTTAACGTGGGTATCTCTAGAGGAAATATGAGCATGGAAGAAATATGGGCTAAACTCTATTCAGGAAACTGTAAGATGTTAATCTGAGACAACACAGCAGTAAATAAAGCATAAAAATTACTTTGCACATGAAAATGGAAATCAGTAGAACAAAATATGTACTTGTAATATTACTTATTTACACTCAGAACAACAGTTATATAGATGTAAGTGTACAGCGAAATGTCTTGCTTACAAAAATCGCTATTCTGACTTGGATAAAATTCTGAGATTACCAGCACCTTATACAGTTATGAAATATAAAATTATAAT
>NW_010166133.1:0-17506 GCF_000695765.1 Mesitornis unicolor
GGGCTGGTGGGGAGCGGGGCCGGGACGGCTTTTCTGGCCCTTGCCCGGACGGGGCGGCGGACGGTGGTGCCTTTCCCCCGCAGAGCTGCAAACCGGACGGTTTTTCTGCGAGCAGGGGTTCGCCTCTTGCTGTCTAGTTACTCGCTTGAGATAAAGTGATTTTACTGTATATATTGTTATATACTTGTAAAGAGTGAGAAAACTTCCCAAAACCTGCCTGGTTTTTGGTTCTTCAACATCTAAGCGTGCACTATTGCACCTTCCTTTCTCTTCATAAATAGTCTCACTAGACCTAGACTTTCGTTTACTTAGTGAATCAGTTTCATTGCTTTCAAAGACAGGAAGTTTTACCTTCAGTTTGTTATCCATATTTCACATACACAGTGTAAATGACAAGTTTGGGATTTTCAGAAATTTCAGGTTGACTATCAAGAAATGAGGGTTAGGACGTCATGTGCTGGACTGCAAAATCTTCTCCAAGGACTGAGCTTCAGTGTCAAACACTACTCTAAGCATAACCATCTTCAAACAGTATGTCTTTATAGTAAAATAAAACCAAAAAAATGCCACATCCTGGGCTGTTCAGGAAGTACGTGCACACAGAGGACTCTGGCACCTGGAAGCATCCTGACATGGAGATTATTTTCGTGCAAGGTATGCTGTTTAACTAGAGACTTAATGTCAACAACCACCTTGGCACATCTGTTAAAGAAGCCAGCCATATCTTGCAGATGTCTAGGAAACACATTTTTGCTAAAGAGTTTGAAGATGGGGGGATGAATACTAGATTTTCAGTTATGTTCGAAGACATATACTATTGTTCAACTTTCCTATACTGTTTTGATGTAAAGCTGCATTTTGGTCGATTTTCCTACTTTAGCAACTTTAAAAAAAAAAGTATCATCCAGAAAGATTCAGGTAAAGTGTCAGAAAACAACTGCAGGGAGAGATCAGCTAGTGTAGAGACAAAGTGTCCAAACTTAGGACACCAGCCTTAATCACTGCAAGCTGGTTCAAAAAAACTTGACCTTTTCTGTGCTGGTCTGCAGCATGTCATGGTTTGCAGCAGATTAATATTAAAATATTCTATTAAGTTCTCATAATTGTATTCACATGTGGTAAACTGTACTTTAAAAGGTACTTGGGTGTATTT
Source organism: Mesitornis unicolor (assembly GCF_000695765.1). Taxonomy (NCBI): domain Eukaryota; kingdom Metazoa; phylum Chordata; class Aves; order Mesitornithiformes; family Mesitornithidae; genus Mesitornis; species Mesitornis unicolor. The sequence continues at coordinate 1,154 of NW_010166133.1, forward strand.
CTGCAAGTAAATATTGTGTAAATGGGTGGCAATGTATGATGCACAGAGTCAGAAAATGGTCAGAAATAATTTCAGGTGTCCGCTTCCTCCCTTTCTGATACAGGTAAAGGTATTATAAAAGCTTATTGAAGTATGATAGCCTATAAGCCAATTTAGATGCATAAATACTGTTTAAAATTATTAGTGTTTTCATTTATTTTAACGTAAAATTGTTTCAAGTTGACAGTGTTTCCTCAAAGGTGACTCAAAGATCATCCTGTTGTAACCCTCTTATTTCTACCCAAAATATAAACAGTTCCTAAGTTTGTGTCTGAAATGTAAACAAATGTTTCAAGGAGAACAGATGAAGTCTTTTTGGATGAGTCTTTTTGGTTCTGTTTATTCATTGGCAGTTCACTAACAGTTGCAGATGCAGGTCTGCTACCCTGGTTCCAGGGTACAAACAGGTGGTTTTCACCTGAGAGGAAGCTGTGCCTGTTTGCTTTGGAACAAATGTTTGCAACCTGATTGTCACTGAGATCCTCTGCTATCCTCAAAAATCTTTCTAGATGCTCTTCTAGATGACTGTATCTTCCCCAGTCAAGGAAGTGTATAGTAACTCTAATACATACCTACACTGTGGCCACCAGCTCTGTGTAGTATTCCCAAATAAATACAGTGGGAACTGTTGAAAGCAAAAGGAGAGGAATCATCGAAAGATTCATAAAGAGTGGAACTTGCCCAAATAAGTTGTGGATGCTAAAATTTTACATCATTATAAGGGTAGATGATACATGTACATGAAAGAAGCTTTAAATATCCAGAATCTACATTCAGCTCAGAAAATTCCTGAGCTAAAATTGTTGAAGACTGGGGGAATATTGGGTAATATCATCTGTGCCTATCCCATTCTTATACTTCTCTAAGTATCCATTTGTTACCTCTGTGTGGTTTTTGGTTGCTTGCTTCTGTTTTGGGGAATGGTGTTTTCTTACAGCAATCTTCTGGTGGCTGGGGAGCGAGCAGTACAGCTGACACATCCTGCAATTTTGTTACCTTGACCAGTTACACAGTTGCTCTATAGCTTATCTGAGGGCTTCCACAGTTTCTTTGATTCATGCTTCTGATTTGATATGCTAGGCTAGCAGGACCGTTGGTCTGAACCAGTGGTGGACACTCATATGCTCTCATGAATGATGTGGTTTGTGTTCATTGGGAGTTTGGTAGCTGGAGAAGGTAGTCCTTCCTCCTTTCAAAAACCTACTCGCAATATGCACATTTTAGGTTTCGTGCATTTGTGAAGAGAAACCAGGAACATCAGTTCCTGATGCAAAGTGAGGATGAGGTAAAAAGTATATGCTGCCTTTTAAGTTTAGATGCATTCATGTAATACACTGAATGTGATAAAATGCTGCTTTGTGTGATCTGTGCAGTGTTATGTACTGTAATGTATGTTGTTACACTTATTATTCGATCAAAAGGGATTACACAGCAAGCAAAACTAAGTAGCATTTTGCTAGCAATTTTAACACATTTTTAACATTTTTACAAGAGAAGACAGCTTTGTTGGCAATGAGGTAGCAGTAGCCTGCTTATGTAGTGTGGAAAACTAGATCCTTGAGCTTCCTCCTGATAAAATTAGTGCAGAACTCATCAGTTCACTGCTTCACTTAGTTCTGTGCCTCATGAACATTTATACTAACATTTTTAAGGAGGTAGAGCTAGAGCCTGAACAAGCTGCTGAGACCCCTAGGTACAGGGACAAAAGTATGCGCTGCTTTGTTGTCTAGGAAAGGAAATGAGAAATTACACTCTTAAGACAGGAATATTATGAGAAAACACCTCTGAAGAAGGAAATAGAATTCCATAAAAACTAACTAAAAACTAATTCTGGAGCAAGTACAAACATATTTACATATAATCAATTAAGAGCATACATTAATAGTACACTAAATTTTGAAGAGAAGGCCTCAATAAATACGTGAAGTAAAGCACATTTGACATTGCATCCCTAAAAGATCAGGAAGAACTGCAAATAAAAACTTCTTCCAACTGTTGTTTTTCTTTTTAATGGCATGTACTGTTGTAATAATGCAGAGTTAGAATTGGGCCTGTCTATCAGAAAATATCATTATTCCCTCAATACTGTAGTACACTGTGCTGGCTTGTAGCCATTGTCGTCTTTCCTTACTTAGCAGGAAGAAACAAAACTCCCTTCCAAAAGGACACAAAATACATCCATAACAACATCAGAGCTTTTGTACAAGAATCTTCTGAAATCAGAGAAGGAAAACTGGAACGACATTTCAACAAGATACAAAGCTATGACAAAAAGAATTAAGGAAAGATTAGAAGAATTGCACAAGTATTCATTCAATTCAGAAAGCCCAAGGGTAAGTGGCAAAAAATACAAACATTTCTCATCATTGAGTACAAATAAAAGGCAATGAAGTAATTCCTGCTATAAAATGCTGTTTTACCGATTATTTTATGGTGATCGGTTTGAGGCTTGAGTGTCTTAATAATTGTGGATAGTAACAGCATATGTTTAGAACAACTTATACCTGTTATGGTAGTATATTTCCCTTAATTTCTGCGTAAGCAAAAGCAAGTAAAGATACAATAGTTATCTGACTTTTTGATAAATAATACATGATGTTGTAAGTTTCAAGAGCAACTGCAGGTGATCCAAGCCTTTTGGTAAATTTAGAGCAGGTATAGGTAGCTTAAGTACCCGACTTTGAAAGAACCTTTCTGATGTGTGCAGTTCCTTGTTTAGTATCAAATGTGTGAGCCATATTCTGTCATTTGTGTATGTGTTGTACAGAACAATGATTGAATATAGGCATTCTAAGGAAACAGTCTAGCTATATGTTGGACTTGAAATATCCTTTTTTTTTTATTGAGCAGATCAGGTTTGGAGAGAATGTGTACTTTGAAGAGAATGGCTGCATATTTCTTTCAAAAGCAGATGATGGTAAGGGATTTCTCCTAATGTGGTACGATTGTTAAAAATGTTGTGCATGTATCACTTGGTGTATTTTTTTTTTACATTAAGGCTTAATTGCTCATTGCTTAAAATAACTAAAAATAATTCTATAAAATTCTTTACTGATTTATTAATACTATAATCCTGAATCTGAAAAAGTGAGGTGAAGAGAGTTAGAGAATAGTGGATATTAATACGAAGGCAGGTTTCTGGAGAGAGACAGAGAGAGAGAGAAGTCACTTCTTTTCACAACCCTAATTTAACATTTTGAAAAAGAAAAAACACTCATTCATGTTTTTTTTTATTTCAAAGGAGGTAGAAAAAAAATTACTGATTGTATTTAGTAAAAACAACTGTGCTTTAGGTATCTGAAATTTAAAATCTAATACATTTACTAGAAAACAAGATACATACTTTAAAAATAATTTTAATACTAATTGCAAGACATGGGGTTTTTTTCCTGAAACTGTAATTTTTTTGTTTATTTGTACAGAGTGCATTCGCAAATCTCTTATAAGACAGATATTTGGTGTTAATAAATTCCTGTAGTATGCTCGTGAATATTGCAGGCAGACTTGTTAAATACAGGTCGTTCCTGTATTTAACAACCATCATTCATTTTGACAGTGCCTTAATGACAAGATTTTTTTGCTCTCTCTTTTTTTATGTAGTAGATGAAGAAAATGTTGACATTTTATTCAGTACTGAAGATCTTGGCTTTTCTAATGCCTTTATTCAACGGATGAGAATTTCGCCAGATCAGAGATACATGGCTATCGGCTTAAAAAGTGAAAATTCTGAAGAGGCAACCTGCGTTATTATGAAACTTGGTAATTTTCCTGTTGTGGAAGAAGTAATTCCAAACATATTTAGTTTTGGTAAGTTGTCTATAAATATCCTGTAGATCACACTAGCTTTCAACACAGCATTTTTGCTAGACTACAAATAATATTAAAATATTTAATTAAAAAAAGGAAGTAACATTTTAGGTTTAATCCTTACAGCTGTTGAATTATTTCTTATTTAAGATATCTTCCACACTGCACAATTACAAGTTATCTGGTGTGGATGAAAGTGAATGCTTTCGTGATACAGGTTTTCCTTCACTGTAAATGGAAGCATTTATACATGTTTGAACAGTCATGCATATCATTCATTTAATTCAATATGCTTCTTTAAAAATTTATTGACATAACTGTTTGCAGTAGAAAGATCTTTTTGAGAAATGTTCCAGTTATTAAACCCTTACAGCTACTACCAAAGTCACTGATGGCTGTAGGCACTCAGCTAAGTGTGCAAGTGCTACCTTCTGTGTTAAGTATTGGCTTGAATTTCAACTGGACTCTAGGATTTGGGTCACAATTCAGAGCCCAAAGCAGGCTCTGACTCGGGCCTTGAGTCAATTCTTTCAGAATAGATTAGAAAGTTTTACGTTGCTGTTAAAATAAGCAGAGGTAAACTGAAGTGAATGGGAAATATTTCTCTTTTTTATAGTATGTTAAAGAATATAGCAAAAAGAGTGCAATAGTATGTATACAAGTTCCACATCTTGTATTTTGGATTATACTGTTAGATATCATCAAGTATATATAGTACAGTAAGCAATTTTCCTGGGAAGGGCAAGAATTTAAAATTCTAGGTAAAACTTCCTATTTAAAAAATAAAAAGTAGCAAGAATTTTATGTTGCAAGTGTTTGCACAGTTGAAGTTTATAATGCCTGGTGAAAACCAGGCCTGAAAATTTGCCAGTGACATTTTTCACGATACTTGATTTGAACATTTATCTTGGTTTGTCTGGAAGAATCAGTACATTTAAGAAACCAACTCCCTGTTGCCTGCATAGGTGTGACAGATTATTACACATAACAAGAGTACAAAAAACTACTATCAGAATGGTAGAGATTACATCCATTTTGTAAACTTACTCAGGTAAGTGAGGTACAGAGGTATCATGAAGTACAGAGGTACCTCAATCATGACTAGGAGAATTAAGTCTTACGACCACTTGCAAAGTATATGCTTGTTTTGCATGATACACAATAGCAGGCAGACAAATTAAAGTTCTTGAAAATTTATTTCTGTTGTTTTTTAAATGCTAGACTACAGAAAACTTGGATTTCCCTTCTAAAGGCTTGTCTTCATAGTGAACCCTCAGCTACCTGTGCACTTTGAAGCCACACTGCTATTCAAACAGCAAATTGTTTTCATTATTTCAGTGTGGTACTTCTGTGGATTTTGTATTGAAAATTAGTATTTATACATAAGGCAGCATCCAGTAATTTTTAAAGCATATATATTAAACATTATTCTGGTGGCTGTAGGAGCAGCAGAGATAGCAGTAATTTGGCTGGATCAGTCAGATTACTAAACTTCAGAATAGCATGGTTCCTGTATTTATACATTTCTAATGTTGGTGAACACATACATAAGCATAGAAAACTGAAGAATTTTTATCTCAGCAGTACTCATGGGACACATGCATCATCTCTTTTTCTCTAAATTGTTTGCATGCAGTGATATGCAGTGGTGCAGAGCTCATATTCTCTTTATCTCGCTGACTCCAAGTAAACCTCTGTTCTTTGCTCAGTTTTAACCAGCCACACATTTTCTGTTTTCCTGTTACCTGCAGAATCCCCACTTCCCGGGCCCTGGAACACTGTAATTCTTCTCCTTCTCCTTCTCCTTCTCCTCCTTCTTCTTCTTATTATTACTACTACTACTACTGCTGCTGCTGCTGCTGCTGCTGCTATTACTATAGTACTACAAGATTGTTGTCCTGTGGTATTCAGAGAAAACATGGGAAAGTCTTTTTGTGGCTTACCCCAGCCTCTGGGATGCAGAAGTGGTGTCCTCAGTTCCATGTCAGCTGCAACCCACCTTTTTTGGCATTGAGTCCAGTGTTCCTGGAGCTTCATTTTCTCTCAGTAATATTATATACTGTTCCAAATTTGATATGCATTTGTCTTTTTTCCAGAATGGGCTACAAATGATGTTCTGTATTACACAAGTCAGAAGAACCTTAAGTGCCAGAATGTGTTTATGACCACTTTCACTAATCAGAAGCATACTAAGTTAGTTTATACAGAACAAGATGCAAGGTAATGCTTACCTAAAATGTAACAAATACTTTACATATTCTAGAGTATTTTATATGTAGAATATAACTGGTTTGGAAAACAAGGTCTTCTGTATCATATTCCAAATGGTAAAAGGCATTTTTAAGTTGTGTTGTGCTGTCAGTAGTGCCTTGTGCAGTCTGAGAACGCGCTCTGTTCTCCTCTTGATATGTGATCAACAGAGATTTTACTTTCCTCTCTTACCTCACGAGTTCAACTGAGTTTATAAATGTCAAGGTCAGTCTCAGGTCAGGGTGTCCTTTAATGAATGTGTGACAGTTTCATACAGGATAAATCAGACTGTGGATTTCATTTTGTTTTCTTTGCTATTGATGTCTGATGCATCTTTTAAAAAACATAAGTTCAGGCTAATCCTTGCTCTGGGTAATGGATGAGCAAAATCATTACAGCTTTCTCAGAGATAGAACTATTGTTGACTGAATACCCTCTCAATAACCTTTCTTTAAGCAGTGGTTTAGGAAGACAAGAAGGCTATTGCTAAATTGAGTGCAGAACTAGTTTTTCAGCCATGTAGCATGTGGTGGATTCATACAGCATTCCATAATTTTTGTGATTACTCCTAATTCAAATTACATATTCAATAAAGAAATTTCAATTATACTTTCATCTTTAAAAAAAACCAACTCACACACAGAAAAAAATCTACAACTCAGATAGAGTAAATAAGATCCTTTTGTTCCAGCTGCATTTGATGCATGCTTTTGGAAAATCAAGTTGCACTGACCTGACACTTCCCCACAGGGAAACTGTTGGCATAATTCTGAAGGTCATAGTCATTACAGTAAATCTACTAGAAACTTACTCTAAAGGTTCATATGCTGTTGCAGCTCGTAACTGAACTCACTTGTTCATCAGAGATGGCAAAACATTCTTTTGTATTGCCATTGAGCAGTTCTGTTCTGCATCTCACCAGCTCTTTCAAGGCCAATCAAATAATTTTTTTAGAAGCTGAAAATTTCTTGACTCCCTTAAGAAAAAAAGGCTACAAAGGATAAAAAAAATGCAATACCAAGCTCAGAGTCCCTGGGGAGAAGTGTAACCTGCATTTCAGCTTGACTCTTTTAGAGGTAAGGTCAGCAGAGCTGAACTCCTGGAATCTCTGCTGAATGTAGTGCTGCACTCTTGCCAAATTTGTGTGTATTAGCGAGGCAGGAGGCAGTTTCCTTGCAGACTTTAGATCCCCTGCTGTGTCTGCCTTCCTATAGATGTAAAGAGGGTGCAATTAGAAAAAACTAAGCTCCTTCACCTGCAAATAATTAAAGGCAGCAAAAAAATGCTATCTAAAGCATCCTCTCCTTCACCAAATACTTTGAAGTCTAGAGATCATTATTGCATTCATGTCTCCTATCTGTACACTTTAGATTATGGTACTTATCCCCACAATTTCTTCATAAAATCTTCTGGATCTTTGTATTGGACATAGTTTTGCTTTTGGAGACATCCAGTCTTAAAGATTGAAAGTGACAAAGAAATTGCTATGTCCCAAGATATGACATTCCAATTAATTAGGATGACTCATTAGAAATTTCAACCTGAACTTGTCTAATATTAACATCCAGCCACACCGGTTCTAATTCTGGTTTCTTCTTGATTTTAGAATTATTTAAAATAAAATAAAAATAAATAGATAGTTCCTGGTTTCCAGCTTTATCACTGCAACACTCCGCTTCTTGTCTCATAGAGCCCTCTGTACTTTTTTTAAAAATAGTCTTTTTCACCTTTCTTGCTTCAGACAAGTAAGACCTTTGTAGGTCAGTAGGCTCTTTATCAATTTAGCTTTATAATAGTGGCCACTTGTTACTGCTGCTCCCACATGATGTCCTTTATTAATTTTTATTATCCATTATTACTTTTTTCCAAACAGGATTACAAGCTCAAAAAAGAGTTCTGTGTTTTGCCTGAATTTTAAAGCCTGTATAAATCAATGAGCTTCCAGTCTATCTCAGTGACGCAAAAACCTTGATTCAGTTGGGCAGCAGCTGAACTGCTTCCCTTGCAGATTGTGGGCTTTTGAATTCCAGGATAAATGCAGCAGGAGTAGGTTTGGGAACCAAGTAGTCTGGAATTTCTCCAGCCTACTTACAGGAATTCTGGTTTTTTTACCTTGCTGATAGAAGCCCATGGTTCTGAAACAACTGATGTATTTTTTTAAATACTAATCAAGTGTAAGCTTTTTTTTTTTAATAATTATTCCTGACAGATTCTTTGTGGACATATATTGCACAAAAGATAGACGTTTTCTCACTATAAACAGCAACAGCAAGACAACCTCAGAAGTTTGGCTGGTTGACTGCAGGCATCCTTTTAAGTCACCCACTCTTGTACAAGCACGGACAAAAGGGGTCATTTACCACATTGAGCACAGAAATGATGAGTTATATATTCTTACTACGTATGGAGAACCTGCAGAATACAAGGTAATTTTAATTGATAATAAGATTCATAGGTTTAATTCAGATACCTGTTGCAGATCATATAGAGATAGTAAGGCTGGTTTTTAATTCTGTGCTTCACAGCTTACTGAAATAATTTGAGAATTACACAGAGAGCAGCATGCATTGAAAGACTGATAGCAGTACATGGAGCCTTGCCTGTAGCATGCTAATTTGAATCTAACTTATTTAGCAACATCTGGAAATGAGTATGCTTTAACAGTCATTTCCCCTGTCTTAAATTTTAAGTTGGTGACCTCAGTCTGTATAATCAAACCATCTACAGTTCTGCTGAACACACTGAAAGCACTTATTGCATTAAAATATTCTATAGACTAACCTGTGAGAATTGAACTTACTTTTCCAAATGTTACTGAATTGTTCTTTCATTTTGCCCAAGTAAAGGGAGTTTAAAAACCTCCAGTTTTATGCAGGCAAAACCTTTCAATACAAACCAATATTTTTTTTTGCAATAAAAACGTTGCACGAGGTCACCTATGTGTCTGTACCTCTCATTTGTAACTCTTACTACATCTTAGTAATGCAAGGTTGGGTTTTGTTTTTATAGTTGATGAAGGCACCAGTAGCTTCCAGTGGCATGGAGAACTGGCAGTTAGTTTATGCACTGAAAGAGAAAACCAAGCTAGTAGACTTGGAGATGTTCAGTGATCACTGTATTCTGTTCCTGAAGAATGCGGGCCATCTTTACTTAAATGCGATTTCTTTTGTTTCACATTCAGTTCAGTCAATAAAGGTACGTTTTAGCTTGACTTAAGCAGCATATATTTTTCCAGCATGATTTCTGTTATGTTTGTTGGGTTCTTTTTAGCATAACATTATAATGAAAGCAAAGATAAATTCCAAGAGTAGAAGCGTTTTGGAAACTACAATACTGCCAAATTTGTCATTACGAGTAATTGTATTACCTGTGGCTGTTCTTCAGGATTTCATGTGGTGGCTTATTGTAGCACTTAGAAAGTTAGAGAGCAGCTGTCCTATGAGTCAGTTCTTTCTTCAACTTATTACTGTCAAGCTCTTTACAATACAGCTGATTTGTAATGTAAATTAAGACTTGATTCCCTGAACACTCTTAGTTTTAGTGCACCTATTTTTGGTTACACTCATTGGTGTAAGCAAGGAAATAAGTATGGCCTTCCTACAGAAGAAAGATTAGAACATTCAGAAGACAAATATGGATGCTGTCCCATAATAAATGGGAAGAGTTGGTATTGCAGTACAATTTGTTCTGTAGTTGTTGCTAAATACTTGTGGATTAAAAACAGTGACTCAATTCAAAACCATGATTTCTGGAGACCATTCAGATGAAATATTTAATTGATTTGTTTGCCTGAAAAATACAATCTGAAGGAGTCACAAGTTTATTGTGACAAGCTACCAATGCTGCATTCTATAAAACTGCTACAGAAAAAAAGGTTTTCAACGAAGTATGGTCTCTGAAACCTTTCATCTTTGAAAATGGTTTTAGTTTATTTATTCAGAAAAGGTCTGCATTTACTCTGGAGAACTTGGACTTTTGCTGCCATTTCAGAAGTCTCTAGCAACCTAACCCAAGTAAGCAGTGGCCTGGCAGAGAGGGTTGACTATGTCCCTGCTGCTCTCAAAGAATGAATCTTGATTTCTTTTATTCTTAGCAGAGTTAAAAACCTTAAATATAATAGCAGTAAGTGTCTGAGGGTGAATGTGCCAGGAAAAGGTTTTGTTCTTCACAATGGCTGGCACTAAGAACAAAGTTAAGAGGCAGGGGTTCTCAGTGGCTTAGCATTACTGAGCTAACTCGCAGCAAAAGCATAACAACTGACATGGATTTGGCTGTATAACATGTTGAAGTAGGACTGCAAATCAGAGGGGAAATAGGATCTAAAAAAATAAAAACAATGCAGAATAATTTCAAAGAATGTTATAATTTTAAAAAAATCTGCACTAATGTCCATTTTAAACTTAATTTGGATTTATTTTTTTCTTTTATTTCATTGTTGAACTTTATCCAATGGCCCCAGGGGAAATGTTTGCCAAAGTCTTCCAATTTTTGACTGTTTCATTGCTGAATTTAAAAGAAATACAGATTGTGCTACACCTAAACTGAAAATAATTAGCTTGATATTCAAAATCTTTTCCTCTGAAGGACACATTAGGCAAAATTTACAGAAGCAGTGTAAGGGTCTCACTTGAAATGTTGTGTTTTCTCAGCTACCTATGTGGGCCTGCGAATTTGAATTGGAGTCTCATCCTGAACATACCACCAGCACTTGCTATTTTCAGCTCACCTCCCCAGTACACCCCTCTAATCGTTTTGCATATTCATTTAAAGAAAATAATCTCATTGAACAAGCTGTGCAAGAGGTACCAATTATTACGAATTGTCACACTACACGTTTACTAGCTAAAAGCAAGGTAAGACTTTTCAGTCCTTTCCCCATTCCCTTTATTCTTTCCTTCTTCCCCACACATTCAAAGAAAATGCATTTGGCAGAGATTAGAGATTTAAAAATGTAAAGAGCAGTTGGTGCTATAGTGACTAAACAGTGGGTGTTTTCTTCACTGCTATAGACAAGAACAAGAAAGAATCGTGATAAGACTTTTTTTTTTCCATTAACCTGGCTATGCTAGAGGAGATAACAGTACATGATGACTCAAGATCCTTAGTATACTATAACTTCAAATTGCTAGTTGATGTATGGCATCATACTTTCCATAAGTGAAAAAGATGCCAGCTGCTGAACACCCCACAACCAGCTGCACAGCGTAGATTAAGAAAGAAGAGTTTCAATAGCCTGAGTTTTAAAAAATCAGAGATGTTAATAAAGAGCTTGTGCTGCAGTAAGTGGTAAACTATTTTGTTAATAATAGATATTCTTGGTGTTAAAGGGGGAAGGAAGACTTGGGTGCTTTAGTACTTTAAAAACTCCTCAGGTGTTGCACTTAAATGAATTTTATACTCTGCATCCGTAAGCCTACACAGCAGAGGTTCAGTCTCTTGCTTTATTTTTCAAGAGTGCTTTGTACATTCTAAGTGAAAAAAATTACTATAATCAAAACAACACATTTTAAAATAAATAATTGAAGTTTTCATTGCCATGTGTCATTGAGATTTCTGAAATGTCCTTTATTGTAAAATACTCCTTCATTTCCAGGATGAAACTTTGGTGCCAATTACAGTTTTTCATAATACGAATTCTAAAGAGCTACACAGGAAACCACTTCTAGTTCATGTATATGGAGCTTATGGCATAGATTTGAACATGAGCTTTAAAGAAGAGAAGCTGATGTTAATTGAAGAGGGTTGGATATTAGCATATTGCCATGTTAGGTAAGGCAAATATAAAATGAAATTAAGATTTTAATCTGTGGGGTATACAGATACTTATTGATATGCAACTGAAAAGGTACAGAAATAATCTTTTCATGTAGCTGTGCCTAATTCTTCATGCTTTTTACTTCCGTCGCTTTTTAGATTTTTTCTTAAGTAGTTTTTAGCAAAAAAATAAATTTACCTCAGGAAAAAAAATTATACTCTCAAGACTACATACCTCATTTAGGTTTCTTAAATCAACAGGATAGTTGTATGTAGCTTTTAATCTTCTGAAGTCTCATTACTTCTTGTCTCATCTTAGCTCAAGAAAAATTTTGATAACATGTTCAAATTGCAATGATACGCTATCTCCCTCTCTTTCCGAGGGCATTGTGTACTAATGTTCAGCCTGCATCTTCTGAAAGCCATTTTTCTTCTACAGCAACAACTAAGCATTTGACCTGCATCTCTTGTTCTTTTATTGGCTAAATCCTCTGTCTCCAGTTTAGCTACAAATCTGCTAGTTTTATAAAACCACTATGCACAATAGGCTTTCACATTTTCATTGAGATAATAATTCAGTAGGCAAAGAAGATAACAAAAGAACCACTTTAGGGAGGAGAAGGAAGGGGTAGAATGAGCAATTGTTTGAAATACCAGTTCCAAAACAAATTCAGCATACAAATATATCCAGTCTGCTAATGCAGTGGCAAGCATTGTGCTGTTCTTCCTCCCACCCCTCTATCTTAAGGTGTAAGTGCAACATTCTGCACCTGGGTCATGGCAATCCCAAGCACAAATACAGGCTGGGTGGAGAATGGATTGAGAGCAGTGCTGAGGAGTAGGACTTGGGGTTGTTGGTTGATGAGAAACTCAACATAAGCCAGCAATGTGCGCTTGCAGCCCAGAAGGCGAACCACATCCTCATCTGCATCAAAAGAAGTGTGGCCAGCAGGGTGAGGGAGGTGATTCTCCCCCTCTGCTCTGCTCTCATGAAACCCCATCTGGAGTACTGGGTTCAGTTTTGGGGCCCCCAACATAAGAAGGACATGGACCTGTTGGAGTGAGTCCAGAAGAGAGCCATGAAGATTATCAGAGGGCTGGATCACCTCTTATATGGAGGACAGGCTGAGAGAGTTGGGACTGTTCAGCCTGGAGAAGAGGAAGCTCTGGGGAGACCTTATTGCAGCCTTCCAGTACCTGAAGGGTGTCTACAAGAAAGCTGAAGAGGGACTTTTTACAAGAGTATGTAGTGATAGGAGAAGGGATAATGGCTTTAAACTGGAAGAGGGAAGGTTTAGATAAGTAAGAAATTCTTCACTATGAGGGTGGTGAGACACTGGCACAGGTTGCCCAGGGAAGTTGTGGATGCCCCGTCCCTGGAAGTGTTCAAAGCCAGGTTGGCTTGGTCTAGTGGGAGGGGTCCCTGCCTATGGCAGGGGGATTGGACGGGATGATCTTTAAGGTTCCTTCCAACCCAAACCATTCTATGATTCTATGAAAAGGAATGTAAATACATTTTAAAATTCTGTATTACAAAATGTAACATTTCAAGTAGTATTTGAAATTCACAAACTAAAGAAAGTAAAGAAACTTTCTAACAGTCAGAAGATTTAAACTACACAGAAGACATCTAGAGCGCTTCAGCATTGAGCTGAGAAATACTCTTAATGTTTTTAATAAATGCTAGCATTAGTGGTAAGTATTGAAAAATGTTTTAATTATCTTTTTAATAGTTTCCTGCATAAAAAGATAATATTGGTGTCTGATTTTGTATTGCCTAAAATGACAATATAATTTCCTAAAGTGGTGCTTTTCCTGTGAGTTCCAGGACACAAGCACACAAGGGCGTCGAGTGCCCTTACAAATGCCTTCACCAGTCATCATGCATATTTTTTTTTTGTTTGCACACTGTGCATTTTAGGCATAAAGGACAAGAATAGAGACAAGAAGAGTTAATTGGGAAGGCAGACTGTGGTTTTTGCAATTCTGTGGCTGTTGCTGTCCTTGCATTATCTGAAGCTTTACCATCAAATGTTTTCTAAAGAATCTCCAACTTGAATTGCTCTGAATTTCAGGGGTGGAGGAGAGCTAGGCCTTAGCTGGCACAAAGATGGATGTCAGCATAATAAACTCAAAGGTCTCCATGACCTTAAGGCTTGCATCATGCTGCTGCACGAACTAGGATTTTCTCAGCCGAAATATACAGCACTAGCAGCTGCCAGTGCAGGAGGAGTTCTTGCAGGAGCCCTGTGCAACACTGATCCAGAACTTATCAAAGCCATGGTTTTACAGGTGAGGTGCTGCAGACCTTTTACAGATTGACATTAAACTGTATTTTCTGTTTCATTCTACCAGTTTCAGAATTGGTAACATTCCCTTTTCTCATTTGTTTGAGAAAAACTTGACCTAGGAATTTGAGGGCCTGTGTCCTATTTGCCAACTTTTTATAGTTTGTTTGTTTTAATAACTTCTAAGGCTCCTTTCGTGGATGTTCTAAATACAATGATGAAAACTCATCTCCCACTGACAACTGAAGAACAGGAAGAATGGGGAAATCCATTGGCAGATGAAAATTGTATGAAGTATATAAAAAGCTATTGTCCATACCAGAATATTAAGACACAGGTAAAATTATGGAATACTACAGTAATAAAATGTAGCAGCTTATAAGAAAGTGGATAACTGGAATTTTTAAAAGTCTGTTTTACCTTTTCAGTGCTTTAAACCCCCGTATTTTAGAATTGACTTAGCTATTACTTTGTGTTAAAATGAATCATCAATACAAATACAAACTACTTCAGTAACATTGTAGCTTAGCAATATTTAGAGTCATGGCTACTGAAATTAACCAAATACCTTCTCCTAAATAATCAAATAGATTTCAAAACCTGTTTTTGCTACAGATAAACCATAAAAAGTAGTACAGTAAGATAAATAGAACAGAATTTGTTACTTTGAGACAGATCAGTTGTCAATTTTAACTGGTTTGGTTTTGTAATCTCAGTGTTATCCTTCAGTTTTTATCACGGCATATGAAAATGATCAACGGATACCGCTAACAGGAGTTCTACGATATGTTCAGAAACTTAGGAAGGCTGCACTGGATCATGCCAATACAGCAAGTAAGAAAGGTAAGACTAAAAGCATTACAGATACATGGAGTTAATTAAACCAGAATATTAACAGCCATGTAATTAAATTTCATAGAGATTGACCCCTCCTTAAATGTACTAATTTGTACAATACCATCCAGTATCTAAAGCTCTGATAATAAGTATAATAGATAAACCTCAGCATCTCAGATGCACTCTCCAGAGCCTTAAGAGGCACCAGATATCTCTGTATTGTAGACCTGCGTGAAAACAGGTAAACCTGTATGAGTTATATATTAATCGTGAGAAACCACAACAGACCCAGGAAACTCTGAGATGAGAAAAAAAATCAAGACTGGGAGAATATGAGTTGGGTTCAACTCTTTTCCACGCCTCAACATATGGCAGCTGTTGGACAGAGTTAGGTGAACCCATGCTGTCTAGTCCAGCTATTGATACAGTCAGACTGCAGTTATCAACAACATATGGATAAATATCTTATTTTTGCTGTTCTACAAAAACCTGCTTTTCCCAGTTTGCTGAAACTGCAGGTGTTAGTCCAAGTTAGAATGACAACGATGCCAAGGCATAGATGCTTTTATACCTGAAACTTAACTCTGCCTTTATGACTGTTTCCAGCAAAAGGTACATTCAAGCCTTATTATTTTCTAGTACCACCTAATCTGGGGAGAGGCTTTTACCATCAGTACCAAAACAGACCTTGAATTAGCTTTTCTAAATTTCATTATGCCCCTTCTCTGCCAGCAGCGCAAGTGCAGTTGTTGGCAGAGGATAGCAGATGCTACAATTGCTGTTGCGGTTTTTGCTCAGAGAGAAAAAAGCACATCTTTCCAAAAAGACTCAGAGAGAACAAACACGCTAAATATAAAACAAAAATTCAAATATGTAGTTAATAGAAATATAAATAGTTCATCCAGCAAGCCACTACATGATTCTTATTTTTAATTAAGGAAAAACAGCAGTTCTGTCAGGACAGAAGGCAGAATTATGTATCCCTAAACAACTTCCATCCCCACTTACCTTTTCCTTGTTCGTTCAGTGTCAAGTGATCGCTAGCTTCGTTGTTGCAGGAAACTGGATCCCTAATATAATCTTAGACATCCAGGCAACTGGCAGTCATTGTGATTCATCTTGGGAGGATTCACTGAACGAGGTATGTTCCCTTTATTGCAGACATCCATAACAGGTTGGAGGGAGGTGTCCCCTCAGTTGATACTTCGACCTTAGTAGTTTGTGCAGTCATTGAATATATGGTTGAAGTATTAAAAAAAAGCCTGCTGGAATTAAAGATGTTCTTGCAACCTTTTTTTATATGTATTGCAAGAGCAACTGCTGGTTTTATATATATAAAATGATATATATATATACATTTATATATATGTATCTTTAT
>NW_010166134.1:0-9855 GCF_000695765.1 Mesitornis unicolor
GTTAAGCCGACTGTCAACTTGAGGCAACTCTGGTTTTTATTCTCTAACAACTAGGCTGTCACATTTGAGCATTTCTGCCAGAGGTGCCTATAGCCATCTTGTCTTACACCTTCCTACTTTGCTCTCTTATGAACTGTACAGAAATATTTCAGGCCAAAACTCACCTCAGACCCTAAAGTGACAAGGGTTACGTATAAGCCTGTATAGATCAATTGTGGAACTTGCCAGGAACAACATTGTGTAGCAAAATAGAGAAAAATTAAACCAAAAAACCCCTCAGCTCATAAAGGGCTTGCTAGTGCTGTCCTGTTCTTTCTAAAGTCACTTCCAGGGTGTTTGTTTGTTTGTGTGTTTGTTTGTTTTAATTTGTGTTTTGTTGTTTTGGGTTTTTTGTGGGGTTTTTTGTTTGTTTTGGGGTTTTTTTGTGGTTTTTGTTTGGTTTTTTTAGCTGGTGTTTCAATTTTCAAATTATGAGACTCATCATTTCCATTTACATACTAGTATGCCTTTCAAACATTTGTCAAGGAGACTTTTAGAGAGTTTTTCTTGAGTAAGATTTGTCCTGTTCTTAATTTTTATCCTGCCTGAATATACCTCTTTGTCTTCCTTAAAACAGTTTACTGTATCCTTTCTGGTTTTACCTTTTAAAATATTGTAGTTTTTAGCTTTTGCATGACTAGAGTGATCATTCTTAGCTCTTTGTCACTCTCGAGATTATATTTTCGTAGCATTAGTTTCATCTTTCCCTGAAGTATATCCGGTTTTCCTATTGTTTTCTAGACATAAGTCCACCAGAATCTTTGTAGGTGTGATGACACCGTGGCATGAAGAATGGGATCAGCCTGACCCTCATGGTGTCTCTGGGTTTCTTAGACTTCTTGATCTCGGATGAATGTCTTTCATATTTTGCTGTCCATTACCATCTCATAGTAGAATTTTGCAGCCCTAGTCCATTTTCTGGGTTCTTGGTGGCTTTGGTCTTCTGTTTGCAGAGAGAAAGGTGCAGAAGCCAAACACTGCAACCTGAAATCCTGACACACTTAGTTTCCTTTTGGCAGGGTTGTGTCACACCTTACACTTTGAGGTGAGTGTTGCTGACTTCATGGTACATTTCTGTACCATAATAATTCTATCTGAAGCTCTCTACCTTGTCTTTTGCTTCTTCTTTCTCTGTCTGCTTTGCAAAGTGCACTGAAAGAAAAGGTAAGATATTAATCTTGTGAAAAGCTGGGCAGTCACTGCTGTTCAGAGGACATTGCACTAACACTAGGGAAATGTTGATGAGGACTAAGTAGGGTAAGACCTATGGATGCCATTTCTTTCTTTAGTGACTGCTGTGTCAGCGAGAAAGTCCTCCCAGGGTTATCAAGACAGATTTGCCTACTCGTTCCTCTCTTATTTTGATATGGACAAGTAATGCTATAGCCAAACACAGCACAACCATTTATTACATGTGGAGTAAAGCAGTCTAACTTGTGGCCTAGGAACAATTCCAGCCCGTGGAGTGCTCCTGGCCAGCCCACCACCTGCTTCCCAAGGCAGTGCTGTCCAAACAGCTCACAGCCCCATCTCTGCTGTAGTGGTCAGGCTAGACCAGGCACAGGAATAGCTGGAGTTGGACACAAGGTGGGATGGGGATGGCTGTAGGTGGGTGAGTGCTGTGAGGGGAATTCAGCTCACATGGCTGTGAAAGCTGGACCGTGCAGAGAAGGAGGACTGGTATTCAGAAATACTCAGTAGATGTCAAGGTCAGGCCCATCCTGCCTAGGAAAGGGAATCTGAAATCATATCAAATAGAGAGCTTAGAAGCTGAAAATAATTGGGTCAGCTCAGGTGGTTGGATTTTTATGGCTAGTCTGTGTATCCAGAGGGTAAGGGCAGAGCTAGATATGAATGACATTTACAGAACATTCTTTTCCTGTCTTTTTGACTTCTGAGAAATGTCTGATGGAGAGTTGGATATAGTCTTACACCAGGAGAGAATGTTGGAAGACTTCAATAAAATATCTCAAACAAATGAGGCTGTCCTAAAATTCAATAGAATATACTTTACATTCTGAAAGATATAAGAACCAGTCACATTCACACTCTCGATGGAAAGCTATCCACAAAAAGATAAGAGAGAATTGGATGAAGCACATAGGGGCTAGGATTCCCTTCATAATAACTGTTCAAAACTCCATTGCCTGAAGTGTTCACAAGTAAATGGAAAAGGTGCAGAAGAGCTGCCTGAAATATATTGGGTGAAAGAGATAGAAGGCAAGTCCAACTGAAGAGGGAAAATACCTACAGAGCTCAAACTCTACCTGCAGTAGAGGCAGGTACTAGAGTAATTGTATATGACTTTCAGGCTAGATAATATAGCTGAAAACAGAGAGTTTACCTGTGGTACTGAGCTGCAGGGAACCTCTCAAGATCCAAAACCACATTTAATTTGTAGAAAGAAAGAATGAACTTACAAAATGATCCAAAGATAAAATAAAATGAGTGGCTGTGACACCAGTGGCAAAGCTTAAAGACCAAGACAGATCATGAGGGAAGAGCCTGTGTTACAAGAGAACAAGTAGATTAAGGCATGGGTAACAAAAGGGACACATCTCTTAATACTACTTAGCTGTTTTGCCATCAGAGTAACACCACGGGCACTCCGTGGCACAAGTGGGTATGAGCTAATGCTTATAACATCCCTGTGAGGAAAGGGGTGCTCTCATTTGTTAGATACAGCAGATGAGGCAACTTACCCATGGCCACAGTTTTATAGCTGTGATTCGATTTCATGACCTTCTGCCTCCATATGCTCTACTCTAGGCCACAGCTCCAGTATTAAAAGAATCAGTGCGCTAAAGACTGAATTTACATCGTAAGTAAAAGCAGAGTTGTTCCATCTAAGTTACACTGGCACAGAGAACCTAAAGAAAGTCTGGAAACCAAAGCAAATAAAAAGGACTAGAAACTAAATATCTGAACAAGAACAAATACTTACAGTTTGTGGATGAAAGAAAGTAAGCGTAGCTTGGTGACATTTTTTCTGGAACCTAGAACACAAAAGCACCAAACATCTGTTCTGCAGAGCTGAACTGGACCCCAAACAAAACAGAAAACCTGCATTTATAATAAAAAGGAGAACTCTGGGTGATGCACAGATGTTTCTAATAATCTTTTCTCATTTGACAAACTGAGTGTGACTTTATATTGACAGAGAGAAATGTAAATGTAGTGAAATGAATTACTGTTCAGAGAAAGATATGGAGGGAGTGACTGGGAATACAAAGATCATGACTGGGAAGACAAGTGTGCTGAGAATTTAAGGCACCTAGAAAATCTGTGCTCCCGTGATTCCCCTTTCATTTATCTCTGTGTTTTCTACACACATGTGCACCTCTATGTGCATGTATAGGAATGTGCGTCTGTATTTCACATGAGAAATGTCGAGGGCTAGGAATGAATGTTGTTGAATTTTTATCATTATTCTTTCACTAAAGATGACACTGAGGCAGGACACTTGCAGCTAAGAGAGAATGTTACACTTTTCTAACTGGATGTGTTTTGATTTGGAGCAGTGAGTCTGGGCCCTTCCCTAATGTTTAAATGTTAGACAGCTTTTCTTTCCAAGACTTGTGCACAGATGATTCTGTCAACTTATTGTTTGATGTTTGTTGTAATCTGTCAAATGAAGGGAATTTCTGTGGACCCTTGTTCTTGCGAATGCAAGTCTTTAGGACTGTTACTCAAAAGTCAATTCCTTATGTGAATAATTGGATAGTCCAAAATCCATATATGTAAATACATTCATGTGTGTTCTGTATCAGGATTACAGCGATGAGAACTTAGACAAGTTTTTCCTCTGGAAGTGTAAGAATCAAAATTTGGCTGTAGGTTGGTAAGCAATTAGCTATGAGGCAAAACAGAAAAAGTCAAGTTCTGAAAGCATGAAGTAGGAATGATCTCTTTAGCATTCATCTTTCTATCTTCAGTGAGCTACCACGGCTCCCAGGTAAAAATCCCCTATGCATGTCTAAATCTCGCACTGAATCCTTTCCTATGCAGTTTTCTGCAATGAATGGCCAGGCAGGCAAAGTCAGAGACATACAGAGAGATGGTTAACTGTGTAGACACCAAAACCTGTGTTTCCTACATTGCTGTAATTTCAACATAGAGAAATATATACATACAATTTCTACATATGGAAAATTGGTCTTAAAAAGTGACTTGGAGAAGGTGAATAGGGCATGGACGTCCTCTGTCTCTCATAACGAAGGAAGCAGAGCATCACATGAAATTATCAGGTGTCAGGCTAGAAACCAAACCAAAGAAGGCAGTGTATTTTTCACACAACACAGTCTGTAGAGCTCATGGTCACAGGATATTGTGGATATCAAGTATGGAGTTGAGTTTAGAAAATACTCAGCCAAATTAATGTTGAAAAAACCCCCACCAGGGCATATATTTTTATACCAAAAATATCATTGTGGTTCAGGTAGTCCGTGAGCCCTAGATGGCTGAATGCTGCCAGAACATGCCAGGAAAGTATTCGATATGCTTGCTCTGTTTTTATAATCCTTTGATCAAATCTACTGGTTACCAGGCTTCTGTGCTGGATGGACCTTTTTTCTTTTGTAGTATGGCTAGTTTGATGCTCTCAGAGAAATCTTGCTTATGATGTTTAATCTAATATTTACTGCTTGCAGTAAAGTAGACCACTGTCTCTAAGTATTTTCCCAATAGAGCAGACCCTGTGGAAAGAGTAAATATCAGTTTGGTAAGTATCAAGGTTCCTTTGTAATGTCACTATGATAGTGTTTGAGCTACACAAATAATAATTATTTCAGTGAGGTCATCTGAAAAGCTATATAAAAATGGAAAGAAGAATTTGAAAGAATTTCAGTATAAGGCTTTTAAGGATTTAATTTTTTTCTTGACCAAGCAAGTTCATTCAAAACCCCTATTAAGATGGAAAGTGCTTCAAGGACTAATATTTTGAGCAAATGAACCCTAGTGATACAAACACATGATCACTTCACACTTTTGAGTAATCCCACTGAACTGAATGGATCTAGATATGTTTTGAAAAGTGGTGTATTGTGAGTGTGTGTAGAACTGGTATCTAAACAACTTTCTAAAGATCGGCTTATACCGGTCTTGTAATTTTTACTCCAGTGGCCATTTTAATTGTTTTTTTTTCAATGTTATAAATAATCATCCTAACAAAGTCCTGTTTTTGTAATAAAGTGGATTTTTTTGAAATATCTGAACTGTCAGTGGTGATGTGTAGGACTCCAGGTGCTCCCGCTCATGGTATTGTGGAAGGAGATGACTTTAAATACGGGGCCCACATTTACTTCAAGTGCAACGCAGGTTACAGCTTAAAGGGCAGCCGTGTTGCCTACTGTCAGCTTGATGGGACTTGGTCAGCACATCATCCTGAATGTGGTAAGGTCACGTTAATTTTCGATTCTTATCAAATGTTTCATCCAGCGTATTCACGTGAAACTAGAATATACAAACCTCACTTGAAATTTGGTAGATCCATGACTTATCACAATGTTCTTTTGTCTTCCTGTCCTTAAGGAGCAGCAGAGATTCTTATCTTACTCTGCTGGAGCCCAAGCCTGCAAGACTTGCTTATATAAAAGTCTGACTGAAACATGAAATGACTTTAAAAAGAATTTCCTTAAAAACTTTAGGCACACATCCTTCTTACACACAGAATGAAAATGTCAGGACCAAAACCAAGTGAGGGACATCATGCAGCAATGAATAGCTACTTCCATTACTATGTACCTCTGATACCTTCTCTGCAGAAGTTCGGTGCACTCTGGGGGGGTGATTAGGGACTTGCTGCATGAAGACTAGACTCTTATTTCAACAGAATTCCCATCCTAGAGGAAAACTGTTAGAAGAGAAACTTCCATTCATTTTGACTGTGCAAGTTGGCATCCTGACCATTCACATTGATTCAGCTGTGAAATTCCAAGCCTCTTCTTCTCATCCAAAGAAACTTTTAATTTTTCTGTAGTTTTTTGTGTTGTACAATTTTATTTCCATATTCCAGAATAATTTGTATCAATTGAAAGAGTGCTTTTACAATTGTGTTGTGGAAAATAATATAAATTTTGGGGGAGATGTTGTGAAATAGCTGTGTATAAGTTCACCTTAAAAAGCAAGCAATAGGCATTCTTCTGTCTAGAGAGAACATCTCCATTTGCAGTAAATGCAGTGTCAGGACTGTGCTGAAGTCCATGCTGTGTGATATCCCTGGCTAAAGATCTACTGAAAGATCTGTCTCTAGACTTGGCTGTTATTGAAGTGCTAGGTGGTGTAATTCTGGCTTCTCCTTCCCATGTTTTCTCTTTGTTTTTAATCCATTTAAAAAGTCATAACCCTGAGCTTAGGGAAGAAGAGAATTACTGTTCAAGTTACTGAGAGTATTCATTGACTTATTTGGTAAAGCTTAATTACATTTGGAAACATGCACTCTGCTCATCAAATGATGCCTCTAGGCTGGATATCAGTGCAGAAAGCAGCCTGCCAATAAAGCATTATACTGTGAGTGATTCCCTGTGGTCTTTAGCTGCTCTCAAGTTATCAATCCCTTGTGGTTTACAAGTGAGAGAGCCTGTGAGATACAGAGAAGAAAAATGGAGCCAAATTAAAAGGAGACAGGGCTCTGCTTCTCCCTTTCAGACATCCATTTAGTTTACTGACTACGATTGATGTGGAATAGTATTTAAGTACATATATGACCTTCAGCATAAGCTAAAATCCAACGTTGTTAAAGATAACACTGAAATACATACATAGCTTGAGTTATATTCTCTATGTTAAGAGTGTATGCTCGTCATTGAATGTCTGCTGTTACGGTTAGCTGTGTGCTTATATGCTCTGCTGACCTGGGCGCTGTCTGCTCACACGAGGATACAGGAACAGGACAGGGCTGTACCTATGCACTGCTACCATGCTGATTTCACAGGGATATAAACAGATGTTTCAGTGCTTTGTTATATGTTGGTGCTTTTGTGAAGTGAGGCTCAGCAGGCAGCTGAACCTGAAGCAATGACATGGAGAGGTCATTTCTGGTCAATTGATATGGCTCAGTCTTCTCAGCCGTCCATAAGCAGAGCAGCACCAGCACTAGTGTCTAAACAGGATTCTCCCTGGTTATCATGCAATGAGACATCATACAGAGGAGTTAAACAGAACTGCACGTTACTGTCAGCCTGACAAGAAAACTGAGATGAAATATAAAGGAAATAAAAAGTACCTTTTCAGGTGCTAAATAGAAAGAGCAGAAAAGTGAAAAATATAGAGAAAAGCATTTATTAGCATCAGATGAGGAATGCTGTAATCCAGATTTAGGACAAAAAAAAAAGTTTATTGAGAGGAAAAAAACCCACAACAAATAAAAAGAAGGGGAAAATATTGGGAAGACAGAAGTAAAAGAGGTTTTATAGGCAGAACCTAGCATGAGTATGCTTTCCATATTAAATTTTTAGTATCAGTAATAGATAGAGCGTATGTATAGAGATATATATATATATCTATACGTATAGATACGTATGTTCTCTTTCAGTTTCCATATTTCCCTGGATTATTGAGATCTCTGTCTTAGTGTTAAGAAACAAAATGCAACCAAACATAAAAGTAAAATTAAGTAGTCTAGTTTTATTATCCAAGTCCAGTAAAGTACTGGCAGTATAGAAGAGGGAAAAGAAGGCCAAGGGCCTGTTTCCTGCAAATAGTTCAAGTGAAATAGCTTCATCCTTTTATGCTCTTGAAGTAGCCCTATTAATGTTAATGGGACATTAACATCCTATGAAGTCAAGGTGCTTTTTCAGGATGGTCAGCTATGTTTTGAGGTCTTTTTAACTATTTGAGAATCTTATGCTTTCAGTGAAGACGAAAGTGTGTATTACAAACAGACATCTGTATATTATAATTTCTTCTTTAATATTTTATCTTTTTGAAGACAGAGATCCCAGATGGGTCTTGAAAAGGCATCTTTATAATGAAGTGTAGATTGTGTAGTAACATCTGAATGAAATGCCAAGCAATCTGACAGGTGAAAATAATGCTGTGAACTTGAAAAAATGGTTACTATTTTTTTCCCTTATCATTAGTTCTAGATGAAAAAACCTGCTCAGATCCTGGTGGTCCACTCAATGGCTACAGAAGAGTAGTAGAAGACACTGGGCTCTTGAATGGACAATATGCAAAAACTGGCACAGTCATTGCTTTCTTTTGTAACAACTCATATGTTCTTAGTGGGAATGAACAGAGGACCTGCCAAGACGATGGACAATGGTCAGGGAAGCAGCCAATCTGCATAAAAGGTAGTTTACAATCTTTTTTACTACGACTCACAAAAGCTGCTATGGTTTTACTGGAGTTTGTTTTATATAATTCACACTTGCCAAACAATCATTTTTTCTAAGAATAAACCACCTGACAGACACCTGATACTGAGATTGGTAGTCTGCCAGCTCTGCTGGCTGCTAAACTCTGCCAGAGAAGATGCCAGTGATTCCAGAAGATGTTTCCTTCTTTAAACATGGAAAGGAATGTTCCCTAAGC
Source organism: Mesitornis unicolor (assembly GCF_000695765.1). NCBI lineage: Eukaryota > Metazoa > Chordata > Aves > Mesitornithiformes > Mesitornithidae > Mesitornis > Mesitornis unicolor. Next base: position 8,572 of record NW_010166134.1, read on the forward strand.
CCCTTATTGCCCTCATTCGAGGATCAAACCTGCATAAGATAAAAATCAAAGAAGATCAGGAGAGAATTGAAACAAAAGGAAATAATTGTCTGAACAGAGTATCTGTCAGAGGTGCCAGCTCTCCTCTCACAATCCTTTTAAGTCAGTGGGACCAGTCATGAGTGTAAAAGGCCAAGCCAGAAGGTTTGGTTCGGAAAGCCACTTGAGGACAAGCTTAAACTGTCTTTATTCATCAAAACACTGAAACATCTTTAAATACTTTGCTAGAAAGGGAATTATGCTGTTGGCTTGGAGCTACTCTAGCTGTGTCTGAAACCCTGAATGGATAAATGATATTTGGGCTGGGGAACTGCCAAAATAATTTTCCCAAAGCAATTGTTTGACACATATTTTAATGGATTTTTTTCTTTTAACTGAAGTAATGATAATATAAGGAAATCTGTCTGTCCTCTGGGGAATTTGCTTTATTCTGTTATTTTAGACGGAAATATTCTCTCCCTGAAGTGTATAATAATCTGTGGAAAGTTCCTTTATTGATTATAATTATTTATATAAAGCATCTTTATTGATATTCATTTTGATAGTGACATAAAGGTTAACATATACAGTAATCACAAAGAGCTAGATATTGTTAAATCCCACAGAACACAAGTGCTCAGGTATACAGATAAAATTCATCCTGCAAGATTTCTTCTCTTCCACTGTGCACAGCAGGAAGAAGATCCTGGCAGAGTTATTTGAACTGATAAACCTGAATATTTTATCCTGCTTGTAAAGTAAATAAACTGAATATGCAAAATTAGAAATCCTGGATATTCCTTCTGTTATTTTCTGCATAGTCAGGAAACTCGGAGGTGTTCCTTCGAATGAGTGTCTCTGGCTCCTTCCAATGGGTGCACAAGCGAGCAGACCCTTAGAAGTCTGTAGCATCCTGCAGCCTTTCTCTGTACGCCAAGTCACTGGGATTAGCCGTGTGTGGCTACACAGATGGAAATGAAGTCTTTTTATACAATTCCAAAATTGTGAAAGTTTGCTCAGATTCCAAACCGTCAGCTGTAGTGGTGTAAATCTGACATTCAGACACCCTGATGAACAAATCTTCCTCCGTGGCTGAAAGTGCCAGTGCAGAAGACGCTCAGCTGCTTCCACTGTTGTAAATGGGATAGATTTGGTGATCTGTGGGGAAGTATTTTTCCAGGCTTTAGGTTTTAGGGTCTATCTTTATTTTAATGCACGTAACTTACTGCCGCTTTTCTTAATCCAGTCCACTATAGCTAGTGAGAG
>NW_010166134.1:9886-11413 GCF_000695765.1 Mesitornis unicolor
ATGTGTATGAAACACTTGAGTTACGAATGTGGAAAAGTACTGTGCAACATTATATTTTTTTTAGCCTGCAGAGAGCCAAAGATCTCTGACCTGGTGAGACAGAAAGTGCTTCCAATGCAGGTTCAGTCAAGGTGAGAATGCAATATCTCAACTATAGTTTCAAGAAAAATGTGATTGCTTTTCACCTCCTCTCCTCTTCACCCTGTGTGTTTAGCCTGCCTGAGCAGCCATTCCTGCAACTCCACCGATAGCCGAGCAATGAGAGCTGCTGGGAGTGGAGGTCTGATTCAGCACGGGTTTGCAAGCTGCCTGGAGCCAGCCAGGAATAAATGCACAGTTAGAGATGTGCAAAGTACTGGACAATGCTGGGATGAGGCTTGCACGCCTGTGACAGGCTATGAGAACAGTCTGAGAACATTTCCTTGGGGCTAATGATGTCTTAAAATATGAATATGTGCTGTCTTAGTGAAGAAATGAGTGGGGAGAGCACAAGGCTATATAGCAATGTCATCTGCTCCCATTAAGTTTCACCATCCAAAGCAATATAGCACAATTGATGTGAAGTTGGGTTTGGGGTGGACATCAGGGAGAGGAGGGAGTAGAGTAAGAGGGGGGGAAGGAATGAAAGATCACACTGTCTGGGCTTACCTTTCTGCTGATTTCTTAAAATAAAACCAGTATGAATTATTTATGCTGCAATGTTCAGGTTTGTTTTTGTCCAAGTAGTAATTTCTCATTTCAGGTTTGGGTTTTTTTTTCAGTAAATGTTTTATTTATTTTTAGATGCAGTGCAAGAACTGCCCTCATCTTTGGTCTTAAGAACAGCCATACCAAGTCAGAGTAAAGGTCCTGCTCAAGCCGTATCCTGTCTCTGGCAATGGCTGGTAGCAGGTGTCTAGAGAAGACTTTAAGAACAAAGATAGCACATACTTCCCAAATGCTCTCCCACTCTCCAGCTCTGTGATCTGTGATTGTAGAGATGGCCCAGAGGAGCCATCAGGAAGCTTTAATAGCCATCAGGGGATTTTTCTTGCTTAAATGTATCAATTCACTTTTGAACAAAGGTTCTTTTAATGCTAAATGTTTCAGATATTAACATCAGCTGTATGAGACTGCATCCCTGCCCCCACCTCCATAGCATCATGAGGGCATCTCAAGTTTGTGAGCTGTTTTTTATCCCTTGAAGCAGGATCTCCATTTTGTAGATTAACAGTGAGGCAAAGTGTGGACTATGCAATACTGCAAGGTCACATGTGAGTAGGGAATGGGACTCTGGCAGTCTAAGCATGACCACAGCAGCTATCATCCTTCTTCCAAAACACAAAAACTTGCCATTGCTCTTGTTCTTAATAACTTTACTTTCCTTGAGTGCTGTTATGTATTGCCTCACAGATTCTATAAAATATGATGGAGGCAGTCTGTGTCTCTCTGTGATAAAAAATGCAATTACCACCCAAAAAAAAAATTCTTATGGCTTTTCTGGATGCAGGCAGTACCAGAAATCTCAAGAGAAATTAATTTCCTGCT
>NW_010166134.1:11444-19281 GCF_000695765.1 Mesitornis unicolor
TATACATAGTGGTATTCTGTAGATGTTCTTTTAAACATTAGAGCAAGGGACAAGTTCTAATGAAGATGAAGACTTGAGTATGACTGGAGTTAGCGATATTGTCCATATCTAGGCTGGTGCATATATTTATTTATTTTTTAATTATATGCCATCTTTCAGCTAATCAGTGCAATTTCTAAATAGAAGCTTAGTGATTATTGCATTTATGAAATCTCCATGGTGAGGCAATTATAGTGGTTAATTGCTAAATCAAGCAACTTTATCAACGTGATTTAATCTGAATCGGTTCCTAATACTGCCTATTAAAGTGTTCACTGGAGAAAAGATGTGCCTAACTCCTCTCTAGTGAGAACTAATTACGGAAATGCCAACTTCCAGTATAATTTCTTTATTTAAAAACATGGTATCTCAGTCCTTTTGTGAATGGTAAAAACTGTTAAACATTCAGAGGCAACTGGTTGCAATCCAGAAACTGTAAAATGAAAAAAAAGAGACACAAATAGAAAATTTATAAACATATGTGTATTTATATATGTGTACATATATATGTAAATAAAATAGCTGGGACATAAATGGGAGTATTGCTAAACTATGTTGTAATGATATTTTTGCCTTATTCTTTCACAAGCAAACTTCATATGCTTTTAAATGACAACACAGCTGGAGATACAGCTATGGCAATGATTGCTTTTGTAATATTATTACCTTGTGTTCTTTGTGCCTTGAAACAGGGAAACACCTTTGCATCAACTTTACTCATCTGCATTCAGCAAGCAAAAGCTTGAAATGTATCCAACCAAGAAGCCAGCGCTGCCATTTGGAGACCTGCCCCCAGGGTACCGGCATCTGCACACTCAGCTCCAGTATGAGTGCATTTCTCCTTTCTACCGCCGCCTGGGTAGCAGCAGGAGGACCTGTCTGAAGACAGGAAAATGGAGTGGGAGAGCCCCTGTGTGTATTCCAAGTGAGTGTCTTAGGGAAAAAATGCACACGTCTCTGGGTGGAGGGGAGAACAGTATCTGTATTCATCTGAGATAATTAGGGAGTCCCAGCGGTGTAGGCTGCCTTTTCTTCCAGCTGGGAGGTAGAAGCAATAAAGCTTGGAGGATATATGGCTCTTTTTATCAACCAGTAGAACTTGTGCAGTTGATGCTAAAGGGACCAAGCTTTCAGCACTGTAATTTGCCATCAATTTTGCTACTCTTTTATTGAGCAAAAGGTGTACTGAGTTTCTCTCCTGATTTGAAAATGCTTTCCTAGTATCACTTCATGTTTTCCTGTATTATTTAGTGCAAATGTGATTTTTTCTTTCATCACTATACTTTGTCACACAGCTGACAAAAATATCAAAGCCTAAGCAATAGAATGGAGAGTCTGCATTTGAAACAGGTTCTTCCTTTAATATACCCTGCTAAAGAAGTGTTCATATTGCAAACTGTAAGTCCGGATAAGATCGTATCCATAGCTAGTGCACAGAGGAAGTCAGGTGAGGAACATCACAAGATCTGGTACAACCCACTACTGACATCAGGCAAACTGTGCAAAGTAGAGTTCTTGTTTGTGGTTTTGCATTGAGATCGTCTCATGTATTGAGAAGTATTTCAGTCAATGCTTTTCACTATGGGCATGCACACACTACATCCCAGGAAAAAAAAATGTCCTAAGGAAGAGTGAAAAATGTGACCACGTGATGTGACTCTTTCAACTGAAGTAGAACTTTCCTAATACAGGAGATTCTACTCCAGGTCTGAGCCTGGGTAAGATGTTCCTAGAAGACAGAAGAGATTTTTCTTTTTCCGGGGTGGCTGTTGATTTAGGTGCATTTGCTTCAAGGTTCTTTTTGCAAGACAAGTCTGTTCTCATAGGCATGAACTACTGTGTGCTAAGCTCAGTTCTAGGAGAGGACCTCACAATTACTCTCCCTAGGGTAAGTTTTAGTGCACTGCTGACTTTATGGTGTTTTATTATAAGGAAGAATCAGGGGTGTTATTTCTATTTATTTTTTTAGTCATCTCATTATAGTGCAGCTTCATAAGGTTGTCATGAAAATTCACGTGCTCAAGTGCTAAATTCATGTTCCTACTTCAGCTAGGAATTCAGAAATTGGAAAAACTGAATTTATTTTTTTTAAAAAGCTATATAAAATACTCCTATTATAATTGTGCAGGTTGGAGACAGACGTTAATTAGCTGTCCCTCGTGCTAACCATTGCAGTTTGGTTTCTTTTGGCACATTGTAAGCAAGAATCAAGAGTGATATTCAGATTCTTTGGTAGGGAAATGGTATTACCTCATTTTGGTTTATGCTTCCTCAGTCTGTGGAAAAGCAGAAAACACGACCCTTCAGAAGACGGTGAATGCTACCAGGTGGCCCTGGCAAGCAGCAATCTATCGAACAGCCAACGGGGAGAAGGAGAACAGTCTGCGGAAAGGGGCCTGGATCCTTATCTGCAGCGGGGCCCTGGTGAACGAGCGCACTGTGGTGGTGGCTGCTCACTGCGTCACTGACCTGGGCAAGACCATTGTGCTCAAGACAGCAGAGCTCAAGGTGGTTCTGGGCAAATTCTACCGAGATGATGACAGGGATGAAAAGACCATCCAGAACCTGCGGGTGAGTATGTCTGCTGGGAGCAGAAAATTATGAGCAAGCAGATGCTGATCACACCCATCTCATATGGGGAGAAAAAGACATCCTTTAAGCAATATATTGTTTTACACACTGTTCTCTGAAATGCATCTCTAGAGACTCAACTGACAGAACTGTCATGGCACATGGAGGGCACATGCTGTAGTTCATTAGATTTCTCCAAAACTGTCCAGCTCATATGTTCACCTCCTAACACAGATCACTAAGAAAATAGCTCAGGTTCCATGGGTATTGCCAGATATATTACCAGGTATTGCCAGTGATATTGCCAGAAAAAAAAAGTAGAAGAGACGCCAGTCTAATAACTAATTAATTATTAACTAATAAAGTTATTAGCATAATTTATGAGGGAAACAGTAGTGGTCTAGGTGCTGCTTTGACACCATGACTGTATTTCACGTCTCAGCCTCAAGGCTCTAAACTCGAAAGAAGTTTATGTCTGATGCCAGCTCCAAAAATAGCACCTCAGGGTATTTGATTTAATTAATGGATTCCATCCAAGAAATCATAGTTAATTTGATTCTTCTCCCTCCCACCCCCAACTTTTTTGTTTCTTTCTCTAATTCCAGACCTTTTTTTTCACACTATTTGCTTATAGGAATTCTATCCGTTCTTCTTGTGTTTCATCACGGTAATTAGCAGTAAGGTTTGTCCCCAGTATTATGTAATGTTTTGCTAGTATCCTTTTTTGATGAGAAGACTGACAAATTTCAGTAAGAAGATAACATTTTAATTCACCCCCCCCCCATTCAAATTCTACGGGCTGAAGATGACATGGCAGGTAAATTTTCAGTAAACAGTGAAAAAACTTGAACTGCACATTAACTCCCCAATTTGCTGAAAATGTCCTTGACTGCTTTCCTGTCCTGAAACCCAAGGAAAAAAAAGTCAGAAGTTGTTTGATCTCTTTGCATGTTTCTCGTTTGGGTTAGCACTATGGTGAAAGAACAGTTTGGGAGTGGAAGGTAGAGAAGTACACAAACCAAACAAACTTGTATTATAGTAGTATGGAAAGAGTGCTGCTGACTTGCCATTGCTGTTAACTCTACAATTCTTCCTACTCTGTTTCCTCCTCAGATTTCTGCCATCATAGTACATCCCAATTATGATCCTATATTACTTGATTCTGACATAGCTATCCTGAAACTCTTGGACAAAGCCAGAATCAGCAGTCGTGTTCAACCGATTTGCTTGTCATCTTCTCACGACTTGACTTCATCCACAGAGGATTTAAAAATAATGGTTACTGGCTGGAAAATATTGGCTGACATTAAAGATCCTGGATACAAGAATGACACAATCCGCATGGGAGTTGTTCGCATGGTGGATTCACTGTTGTGTGAGCAACAGTATGAAGATAATGGGATCCAAGTCAGCATCACTGACAGCATGTTCTGTGCCAAACAAGATCACACAGCCTTTTCTAATATCTGCCCTGCTGAGACTGGTGGAATTGCAGCCATAACTTTGCCAGGAAAAGCATCTCCTGAGCTAAGGTGGCACCTGATGGGATTAGTGAGCTGGGGTTATGACAAAACTTGCAGCCTAGAACTCTACAGTGGCTACACCAAAGCTCTTCAATTCAAAGACTGGATTGAGAAGAACCTGAAATAACAAGCTGTGTCTAGAAATGGCATTGTATAACTATCATAATATCTCTCTCAGTCGCCACTGCTTTAGGCTTCTCATCCCTGTGATGAGCCATGTCTGGGATAGGGTTAAGGCAGACAGCCTGGTAATTTGACCTGGGATCAGATGTTCCATCAGGCTACTTTTACTTAACCCATGACAGAGGGTATTAGTGCATGAGAAGTTTTGCCATATTTAACCTGTCTCCCCTGACGGGAGGATGATGCTCCGCTCCTGAGTCTGACATAGAGAAACAGGACAGCAAATTCTGATGGAAATTAATCTGTAGTGTGGAGTCCCCTAGAGAAATTGACAGCAAACCTTTCCCAAAGATCTGTGTGACCGAGCGGATTAGGAGGCTGGAAGAAGTAGCCTGAATTCATTACAACGGATGAGCTTGTTATGGTATGTGCTGTCTGTATTGCCATAGTACAATGTAATCTTTTTCCCTCCCCAGTACTTTACACATTTAAATAAACTATGGTTTGTTTTTTTAACCTATAAACCCATGTATTACATTATTTAGATTCCTTGTTGATTTATCTGTGTCACACTCTAGGGACCCTCTACAGCCCTGGTCTATTTGCATGTGACTCTCACTTAGGACTCTTCAGGAACACTGAAAGGCAGAATTAGCACAAAATTCCATTACTATGTAAATAAAAATGTTTTTTTGTTAATACATTCAGTGCTACTATTGTTGTACATGAACCATTGAAATGAAATGTACGGGGGAGTTATCTCACAGCTTGTACAGGTGAAAACCTGAAACATACTTTAAAAAACATTTTTCCATGTGGATTATTTTAAAGACCTATGAAAACCTCAGGAAAACTTCTGGCTTCCATTGGTTCACATGCTTTTGTGGCAAAACAACTCTTCTGTAACACTTCAGGGTGAAGAATAATGTCCCGGTTTCACACTTAGCAGAGCCTTTTCTTGACTGCAGTGTTTGACATCAAAGTGTAAGACTCTCCCATTGGGCATGTTGTCCAGGGGAGAGACTCTGGTCTCCTCGTGGTCCTTAATTACTGCTCTTTCACTAAATCATTTTCTATTCAGTTGTGGCTGAAGACTGGAGATAAGCCCTAGAAAAAGCTGGGGAGGAGGGACAGGGAAATGTTTCCCTTCAGTAATGACTCCTGGACAAGTCATCTATGACACCCTAGAATTTGTGGGATCTTCAAATTATTACAGTGGCCAAACCAGCTTACAGCAATAATTGGATGTGAAGGCTTGGGATCTGATGAAAGGATTTAGTACTTTCACCAAGAAGGACTCAGGTCCTGAAGTTGTGTTCTGCCTAGCTCATTGCATGGCTACGGCTATTTGTGAGCTAGCAAGTGTGTTTTCAGCTCTGATTCTCTGACACTGTGAAATCTTGTAAGAGCTTCTTAGCATTCAGTAGTTTCCACTTACTTTTGAATCTGAAAATTGCTGTTAAAATGGCAATTAGTATTGGAGGTCATTCTGTGTAATTTATTTTTTGCTTTTCTGGGCAGAAAGGCTTAATGTGTTAATGCTTTTGCACTTTTCTTATTTTCACTGGCAATAGGACCAGGTGATGTTGCTTGACTCAAAAAGTTTAAGGGCTACAACCAAAGTATATTGCTTCTCTTTATCTTGTTTGTCTGTCTCTTTCTGCCAGAAGATTATGCTTGGCTGACAAACCGCATGGCAACAACAGCAACAAAAATTCTGAATTAAATGTGAAATAAGATGTGTTTCATTCCTCTGCTGAGAGGAACATGTGCCAGTGAATGTGTGGTACTCCTCTGCTGACAGAAGGGGTTAGAGGGAATTAAGTGACAGTTTTGGAGAAAGGCAAACTTGAAGAAAGTCAACATGTGTTTCTTCCTAACACTACTGATGAGAAATGAAGTGAGAAAGGAATAGAATTGTTTATTGGAGCCTGGCTTGCCCAGTCAAAGCTGTTCCAGGCTTCCTACACTATAACGGTAGAGAAATTCTCTTCTAAAACAGAAATCATAAAGGTTTGGGAGCTGTTTCTTTTCTCAGTTACAACACCATGACTGCATTACTCTCTGTAGCATTATTGTTCTGCACTGCTACAGCTGAGAGAGAAGAGGCCCTAAATGCCTTGTTCTCCCTCTAGGATTTGTCCAGTAAAGGACTGGTCAGTCCACACAGATCTGCAAAACTCTGTGTTAATTCCAGTTTTAGCTCTCACTCTTCTTTTACTAAAGATCAGCCATGCATGGTATTTACTGATTCTCTAACTCTTCCTCGATGTTGAATCCTGTCCCCATTTGGCTTCAAACCACTCGTAGATCTGGCAATGAATAGCTGAAAGTTTCTGGGCTTAGGCAGCAACAGTATTGCTGCTCACTGGCTGTACATCACACAGAAGAAAATTCTTGAAGAGAAACTTGCAGGATTTCATGGAATGAAAATCAGAGGAGGAGGTGGCCACAGCTGTGCATGCACAGCAGAATTCAACCTGCCTTCTTCATACAGCCATGATGCTCTTCAAAGAAAACAGAACCAAGAAAACGGCCAGGCTTCTGTCAACCCTAGGATTCAGATTTTAGCATAGTCCTTTATAGAAAGAGGAAGTAGCTGTAGCATTTGGTTCTACTTCTGGACTTCAATGATATTTGAATCCTAGATTCAATTCTGGCTAATCTCTAAAAGCAAACACGATGTTTTATTTCCATTGTTATACGATTTATGTATTCACATGCATGGGTGGGCAGTCATGCCATCATATCCAAGCACCTATACCATGTCTAGTATTCATAGGGATTACAAATCAGCTTGTCCATCCTATCTGACAGGCTGACCCACAGTAGGTCCATACTTTCAGCCTGACCAGAACAGGGGTTACCATCTAACACCAATAATGAGAAAAAATAGAGGATGAACATTGAAAAAAAGCAATCTGTGAGCTGGAATCACTACTCCATTTGATAGCTAGGGTCTATTTTTAAAAGGCAAAACTATTTCAAACATCTTTTTCTGAACAGGTGAGGATCTATGCCATCTGTTGGAGAAAGGGTGTGAAATAGCACAACATGGGTAGCCACATTATCTTCCTCCAAGGAAAAGAGCTGTGCATTCTGGAAAGGCCAAAGATATTGCTATGACAAAAAAGAGCACAAAACAGTCTCTGTATTCTTTCTTACCCCAATAGGTACCTTGGCCTGGCCAAAAAGTAATTGCAGGTTTTTTTCAGTAGATGGACATGCATGTCTTGAAATGTAACTAACTTCATTTTAAACTGCAAATTCATCATGTAACTTGACAGCTGACAGTTCAAGTTTGTTTTAGAAAAAGAAAGTGCATGATTTCATTAACCATTATTTATTTGGCATTGATTTCAAAATGGAAAATTAAAAGGAACATTTTCATACTATTTTGCTGTATTTCTTCCAAAAGAGAAAAAACCCTGTGCAAGCTCATAAAAAGTGATGTGATGTGTATGGTGAAGATGCCTTAAAACTACAGCAGTGTCAGAATTGGTTTGCTAAATTTCAGTCCAAATATTTTGATATTAAAGTTGCACCACACTCAGGAAGGTCAATTGAAGTTGATAACGACA
>NW_010166135.1:0-1810 GCF_000695765.1 Mesitornis unicolor
TGGTTGACTGATGGACAGAAGAACATTAATTTCTTGACATTATGATAATTTTCTATGGAGCATAAGCTTTCAAAGCCAGAAACCTTCAGACGTGCTAAATTGAAATCCTGTCTTTAGGCAGTGGACACTAAATTCCCAGTATTCTTGTGAAAAATCCAGCTTTTGCTTGGATGTCTGAATATTGACTCAGTTGTGCTGACTTTGAGGCTCTGCATTTCAAGAATCTGGATCTGAGTTTTTCTGTTTCTCCAGGACTTGTATCATTTTTGGAGGCTATGGGGGTTTTTTTCCTCTTTTGCATACTGAAAGCTCTTTTATCTCAGTCCTAAGTCTTGAACAACAGAAATACAAATTTCTCTACTTGCAACCCTTTAACCCAAAACTGGGAAAATAATGGTATTGGTGACAAACAGTACATAGGAGACTCTGTAGGTAGCAGAATGATGCAGTAGTAAACCAAGCCTTGCTTTTGAAACCAGGCAATGTTGAAATGCAGCTGCAGATAAGATTGATAAAATGGGAGGACTTCAGTAGTGAATATGCTGTCATTAGGCCATGCACTTGTATCTATGAAATGTCTACATAGGGGAAAAGATGAGTGCATGAATGACAATATACAATATACTGAATTAAGTAAATTACTATGGGCCCATTTCACAGCACTGTCTGTAGCTGTCATCTCCAGCATTTTTTCACAGGTGTAGGTACTTGAAGGATGCTGTATATTTGGGAAATCCTCTGTTCTCCTTGGTGGGAAAGGTGAGAAAACACTGATGTGGCTTCAGTGCTGGGAGGGAAGATCCAGTGCAGTTGAGCTCTTGGATGGAAGGAGGTGATGGAGACATGAATCACCTCTACTTCAGTGTCACCTTGTGGTGTCACAGCTGGGACAACATAAAAGGCTTGCACCTGGTGATGAGTACTCCACATTCGGGACCAGCCATAGTCTGAGGATAAGGTTGTACTCAATTATTCCCTGATGGCAGTGGTGATGCAGGACTTGCCAGAGCCTCAGCCATCTGATTTCTGAAGTGAGAATCGCTGTGGTTTTACTGTGTTTGTAGATTTGGTTTATGAAATAAGGCCCTCAGTATAATTTTCAGATGGAAATAAAAAGTTAGATAATCTCTGAAGCTGTTTCACTCTATCATTAAGGCATTTTATTTGTTTCCAGTGGGCTTGCTATAGTCAAATTAGTCCTCAGGTTATAGCGTGGTAGTCATGTTGTTTTTATAAGCTGATAATGGCTTTCACATAAAGTGTAAATCAACGTAAATCAAAATTACAGCAGATTATTGCAAGATTGTGTTATCTTAAGAGGAAAAGAATTCTCCCAAGAGCTTCCATCTTGGTGGATGACCATGATCAGCAATTTTAAAACCAAGACGTCAATTTTGAACCTTTCTGCATTATCAGCTGTGAACAGCAATGAACTAAAAGGCAACCACATCCCTGGTGGAAGGGGTCAGTTGTTTTGGGGGGGTTATAAATACACAGATGCACCAACAACCACACACATTCCTTATTTCGTGCTGGCAACGCGGAGTTCAGTAACAAAGCCAAAGTTGTTGTTTTAAAAACCTGTTGCCAAGCAGTGGGTTTTCTCCTAGCAACAAGTGTTTTGCAGCAGGGGAAGCAATTGGATACCTTGGGGGGGTAATGTTAGCACAGAGGGAAGGGTAAAGCAATCCTGGGGCTGGGAGCTCAGTTTTGGGGTGTGCTGGGGACAGAGGACGGCAAGCGACAGGGACAAGGAAGAGTCACATGGAACAGGCAGTATTTTCGGAGAGGCAGCAAACAAAAGTGCTGG
>NW_010166136.1:0-734 GCF_000695765.1 Mesitornis unicolor
AGGAAAGTACTTCTTTCCAAGTTCAGTCTCCATCAAATTCTTAGTTGACATTATGTTAATAACACCCAAGATTTTCACACTGAGTTTCCATTTTTTATTAGTTTAATTTAGAAGCTCCTGCATGGAAAGTAGCAGTGAGGTCACAATGAAAACAGATAGCGACCCATAAAATTGAAATGTTCCTCAACATATGCTTTGAAATGTCATTTGCCTAGAAAACCTGCTGGGATGCATGCACTAACCCTAGTGGAAAGGCTTTACCTGCGCACTTCGCGATGTTATCCAGCAGAAGAGGGTACTTAGTCAACCTCTGCATCTCTGCGGGAATGATATCCTTCAGTTGCAACCGGCGACACAGTGGGTTGCTCTCAGCATCCTACCATTAAACACCACAATAACTACATTTGTCATTTTTATTAAGACTATAATTACCTGAACATGTAACATCTATTCATCACAGAAACGTCTATTACTTCCCTTCCCAGTAATTAAATACAAGACAAGAAATGCCAAGATCCATCATTCAGACAACACTTCCCCTCTCCATTTGCGGTTACATAGAGAAAAAGGTGATCACAAAAGCAGCATCTTCCTTCCCTCATTACTTCACAGAGGCCTGGGACCATCTCCAATCAATCTCACTCACCACCACACAGGGAAGACATCAGTTTAGGCTTTCACGCTATAGGAAAACTACAGTGCTTTTTTCAACATGGCCTCAACACTTGTACTAC
>NW_010166137.1:0-16510 GCF_000695765.1 Mesitornis unicolor
GCTATAGCTATTTAAATCAAGACAAGATAGGAATTGTAGACCTTCATGCTTTGAGGTTAGTTTATTAGAGGCTGAAACAAACTCTTGGATGCTCCCTGTGTTAATACTCACTTCTGAAACTCATGCATGATAACCTGAAGAGACAAGATTTGTTCTCCATGAGTACCAGTCAGTGACTCTTTTCTCTCTTCTGGTTTATATATCTGTCTGTGTCTATAATTCTTAGGGATTAGCCTAAGCCTAGGGTTGCAAGTAGTTTTAATTAAAAATAGATTGAGTAGACCAATGAACTGTAACACAAAATCCTTGTGAACTAACAGAGATACTGAACCTGAATAATGTTGTTCCTGTACAACTTTTAAACAGGAATGGGTTTGCTCGTATAGCTGATCTTTGGGTTTAGAACACACATTATGCAACTTTATTTTATCATTCATTCCTAAACTCAAAATGTTTTGATCATCCTCTGGAAGGCTGAGTATCTGAATCTCCCTATGTCACCTATCTGTCATATGTAAAATTGTGTTTATTTGTCTAACCCTGTGACATGCTATATAAGATAAAGGTTTAATGCTGCATAAGGATAGGTCTACTGTAACAACTAAAACACAGTATATTGCTACTTGTTCAAATAATTTGACAATGTTAGAAATTTCAGTCATGGTAGATCCTTGGCTCAAAATCTTGAAATACAAAAAATTACAAGAATAACAAGATTATCTAGGCAATAACAACAGCCACGTGTCTGTTCTGCTTCCTACGCATACCTGCAAGCATCACATCTCATAAGACAATAATGTAATAACATGTTGAAAGACTTTAAAAGTAGGAATTATTCAGCCATCTCAAGGCAAGATAGTGCTGTTTCTCTGTTCACCAAGCTGTTATATAACCTTTCTTCATATTAGTTTCTGCAGTCTGCTGTTTCTTATATTATGAGTCTTGGGTCAGGACAGAAATTAAATGAGTCTGTGGTAGTATGAAGATGTGGCCTCACAGTTCTCCTCTACAGAATGAATAAGAACATTTTGACCTGTACTTTAGCAATGCATATGAATCAATTGGTCTGTGTTTAAAAAAGAAAACACGGAGTACCTTTCGGCTATGGTAAAAAAACCTGCTTTAGGACAGGGATCCAGATTGTAAAAGTAATTTCAGTCTCCAAAAAACAGTGCTGGGCTGTTTTTTCCTGCAAAAGATGTCTATTTTTTTTTTGGTAGCAGTAAAGGTTTTGTGAATTCAGACTTGTAAGCAGAAAGTTGCAATTTTATCTGATTTTTGCATTTGTAACCAGTGAAGTTGGGTATTTGTCAAACTCACTTTCATATTTTCTCCATCTAAATTAGGTAATAGTAAGCATGAGGACAATTTTACTACTTTTCACACAGAGTGTCTGCCTTTAACGTAGGTGACCCTGTTACCAGTTAGCTGCATTTTCTGCAGAACATAAAGTAATGTAAGTTATTGCAGCATTGAGATGACAGAACTTGGTACACTGCTTTCCAGACTTTCTTTCATCTGGGTAGTCAGTAGTGATTAATGAATATCAGAATAAGTAAATTTTTTAAATTGCCGATCAAAGCAAAATTCATTTAAAAATATGGCACACCTTGAATTTGCTTGTAACATAGCCCTCACCTGCTGGTTTTGATATTATAAAATTTACTCTGATGCACTAGAGATGGAAACGAAGAATGTAATCATGGTTCTGAAAGTAATGGGTAGGAGAAATGCTAGAAGAAAACAGAATAATCAAGGCAACTTAAAATTGATGACTGTGCTATCTACTAATGCTATAAAGCACACGTGGTGTTTCAGACAGTTTTACTGCTTTCTACTTCTGTCAACAATCATTGCCCTACATGCATACTGTGTTTTGTCTCTTGTAATAAATACAATACTTGTGGAATGGAGACTACCCTTTATCTGTAAACTCCAGCAAAACATCTAGCTATAAAAATACTTCAGAATGTCATTTGTTCCTCACTAACCTGTGAGCTTCCACGTGGCTCTTGCTGTTGCCACTGCTAATGTCCCATATCAGCCCACCCAGGAAGCCCCTAAACAAGAATAGCTGAAATAGTATCTTCAGAATAAAATATATAATCAGGAATAAATCTTATAAGCACCTATTAAAAGAGTTATTTCTTTCAGAACTCATTATCAAATATATAGAGGTAGATTTGTACACAAAAATGACATAGTCTTAGTTTCCCTACTATGATTCAAACTGTGTTTTTACCCCTCATGAAAATTGTTTGGTATTAATATTAATGTTTTTCAATCTTTTCTGTTTCTCTGGATTTATTCAGGGTTGGACACAGTGGTTTTGAGTGCCAGTGACAAAGGTTATGGTACTGTCGTGTTGGTAGGCTCTCTTAGAAGATGCTGGTGTCATTACACAGGGAATTCAGATGGGTTACTGCTGGAACATTAGTGCACTGACACATATTTGTTACCTTTAATAATATGAAAGGAAAGAAGGTAATTCTTAGACATGTAGATTTATTTATGTGTTTAAGTATTTTAAGATTCCTGCAGTCCTCTAGTAGAGTTTGAGAAGCGTCTTGGTACACATTTCTAAGAGATTTCAATGAAATTAAGAACCCCATTAAGATCAACTTTATCTTTAATGCCTTTGTGACGCTAGGCTGCACACTTTAAAAAATGTCACTATTCACTTAGATACTTCTTTGAGTATCTAAGCACCTGGTAGGCATGGCCTTTAATTATTGAGTAATAATTGGAGTTTCCTTTCATTTTGAAACTACTTTTAAATTTATACATAAACATCCCTCCTCCAAGACTAGCTTGGCATCATGCCTGAGTGGCTTCCCTTTGCAGCTGTGTGAAGCACATCTGTCTACTATAGCACCATGTGCTCCAAAAATGGTGACTTCAAGGAACTCTTACATGCACCTCTTGCAAAATTACTTCTCTCTTTTTCTCCTTTATCAGTAACCTCACAGCCACACACCATTCCACAAAATATGTGGTAATGAAAATTATATTAAAAAGGTCTGAGCAAGTGTTAGGAAGGTAAATCTTCATCAAACATCACTCTAAAAACTCCTTCAAAGCACCTCTGTGTTTAGCTGTTTGCATATACACCAGCCTCATGGGTTGGCAATGTAACAGGGAAAAAAAAACTTCCATCATTAGTATAACTGTGTTGTTTTCTTTCTTCATACTCTTCTTTTAGATACCTAACACTCACAGTTCACCATGGGAAACTGGAAGTCTGAAAAGCACACACCCTTGGTACGATTTTCCATTTAATCACATGGACTGAAACTCTCTTCTCTATAAACACTGAAATACCAGAAATGCCACTGCTGAAGAAGCTTATCCATCCTGAGTTTTACAGTGTCTGTCTGACTGGTTTGTCAAAGAGATTTGCAGATACAAGGAAAACAGAACAATTTTGATGCCAGGTTTCTCTAAACAGGAGTCAAAGCAGTAGAGATGTATGTGAAATAAATCAGACCATGAAAGGTTTCTAACTTTTCCCTCTTCACTTTTTCCCCTTCTCTTTTGCAGTTCTTTGACACATCTATGTCTCCTGAGCAGATTAAGTTTCAAATTTCTTAGTTTACATGAGAGGAAAATTATAAATTTTCCACATACAAAGGAGTTTTCTCAGTCTGCAAATGATGTGTATATGACATAGTTGGTTTCTCCATCACAGTGACTTTGAGAGAAGACTGAATTTTATGAGCATTTTTTATAAGGTAGCCTTTGCCAGAGTTCTCTAGTTTCCCTAATTAACTAAAATCTGGAACAGAGAGACAAACTTTCATGATAGATCAGAAGCTAGTCTAAATCTGTGAAGAGGATGTCTCCAGTGTCTGAGAAAGGGGAAAGCATTAGGAGGAAATAAAGGAGTAAGCTGAAGGAACATTTGTTTTTGTCACTCAAGGTTTTCTGTCTAAAAAATTAGCTTAGTCTGTGGTTGCACACAGCAGGTTTGTTTTGTTATTGCACTGAACTGAAACCAGAGCTAAAAGAGTTGTCTGGCACTCATGAAACAATGAAATATCCTTTGATTTAAGTAATAAAAGAGAAGGAGCTGAAATACCATGGCTTCACATAGCTGATAAGTGACCACAATGCTGTGTGAAAGTGTAGGTTTATTCAGACCTGGAGGTAGCACTGCGGTAGTCGGGCAGCCACCGCAGATGACCCGGAGCTCTGTGCTGCAGCAAAGGGCACAATAATCATCCTCTTCTGCCTGACAGCTGGTGAGTGAGACTTTAGGGTGAAGTCAGGTGAAAACATGTGGGAAGCATCTAATCCTATAACAAATACATTAAGTGCCATGCATTGTGACCTCATACTTTGTACAGCAGTTTGATAACACAACTTTCTTATGTGATTCTTTCTAATTTCCACATATAATATCCATTAATAAACACTCTTTTATTAATATTTACATGTAAAAATATTTTCTCTGTTTTTCTACGTACCTGTCTGTTCTGGGCTTAAGGAATGTAAACACCAATAAATGAACTGCTAATGATTGTAGTCAGAATTATAGCTACATATTCAATTCATCTGCATAGCACTCACTGGTCAGTGGCACAAAACTAATCACCAAGGTCAGGATAAAAGTGACCTGAAAGGGATAAAAATGCCAATGTGCCTGAGTCCTCTTTCCACTTTGGGGTGATTAGAATATTCAGCTGTCACAGCTGGAAAACTAAAGACAAAGTTTTACATCTGTTATGAAGGAGCTTTTATTCATTGAAAGTAGCAGAACCAGAATCTAGGACACCACAATTACTGTGCTGAGAAAGCACTGATGTGGATGAAATGCTATGCCTCCATGTGAGCCAGTAGTGAAAGAATAAACCTAGAAACAAATATCTGGGGAGAGGCAAGGTCTGAATAAGATCTAAAATTTTTCCACAGTAAACATCTTTGAAGAAATCTTTGAAGCAATTTGTAATTGCCCACAAAAGCAATTAATTTTAATGATGCTTAATGTAGATGTTTCTCTCCGTTTTGTATTAAGCATTCTCCTTTTAGAAAGAAACATTAATGTTGGATAAAAGGCTGCAGACCCTGTAATATGAAAAAATATGTTTCTGTGAAAAATTCTCCATTCATCTGAGGTCCTTTCTCATCCACAGGACCACCAAGTCCAAGTCCACTCACCCAGTATCAGTACTCTAGTCTGTCTTGGCCTAACACAAGGATCTTTAGCACTAAAAGTATCAGTCTTAATACATGATGCTGCTAAGATACCTCTGATTTTATTGTTAAGAATCAGATTATGATGTAGAGATATTTAGAGAATATTCATGGCTAAAGCCACCACCTACGACATCAGGCACCACCCAGTTAACAAATGATAGTAGATACTGGTTTAAGGTATTTATTTTGGGATACAACAAGCTATTGTATTCACTTCCTTCAAATCCAGTGATTTCTGCAGGTGCTTACAAAAAATTTTGTTGTATTTATCTAAACTTTTGACTACATGTCTATTTTTATTGAAGAATTTAAAGTTTTGTCAGCAAGTTCACCATAGATTAGCTCCTCCTAACATTTTGTCTCATTACAGTTTTCCATGGCAAGTCTGCAAACACCAATGGCCTTCTACAATATATCTGACCTTCTGTGTGTTCTGTATTTTGACTGTTGATGCTTTCCAGTTCAGTGTGCATCACTGAAGTTATAAACAGAGGAGAAATTATGTAGAGCAGAGCAAATAGCTAAGTGGAACTTATAAAACAAGAGACATTCTTTGAAGGTATCTTGTGTAAAGTACTGTTGGTGCACCAGAATTGGACAGGCTTACTATTTTACATCTGTTTCATTAATAAGAGAGCTGAAATTATGCTGTGCATGTTTATTTGTATCTGCACTACACAGGTGAAAGACAAACCTACACCAATACACACTGAAGCTTTCAGAACTGTGTTTTATTACACAGCCATCCTTTCAGCCAGCAAATTGTCTTATTGTAGGGAGCTCTTTCAGCTTGACAGAATCCATTCCTTTTTTCCTCAGTGATTTTTTTCTGTAGTAGATGACTACACAATATTGCACAAAACCAGCATACATTACTGCAGTGCAGTTGTGAAGTGCCTGCAGTCTTACTCAGCTGGCCACAGTCCCTGAGGTATCTACATGACAAGGGGGAAAATGGCACGCGGTATCAAGTCTGGGAAAAATGTTTCTTCTGCTTAAAGAAGCGTCAGTAACTTTTGCAAGCTACACCCTGCCTCATTAACTAGTTCACAAGCTGCTGATAAATAAATAATTTTATTTTTTGACACACCAGAAAGATCATAACAGGGAAAGATCAATCTATCCCATGTATTTGTGGAAAGGTGTCTTATGTTTTGAGTTAGGAGAGAGAGGAAGAGGATCTGATGGGTCTCAAAACATTCAGGCTGTTGGACAATTACCGGTCTCTTGAAAAATATGACAAAAGATGAAGGTAGTTAGCCATCTTGGCAGACATACTTGCTACATGAGCACCAGCTGTTTTATATGAGAATTAGGAGAGATTAAGGGCTTTACATGGACTTCAATAATTGCTTTTACTAACTTGTTATACTGATATTTACAGCTGTCATTATTAGATCTACTGAAGTTTATTTTTTACCAGGGATTCTATTAAGAATAGTTTTGTTTTGTTTTCTCAGTTGTTTACTTTTTACAAAGTTGGCTAATGAAATAATCTTCCTTTCTCATCCCAGAGATAGACTTTCTGTGATCAGATATTCATCAGAATCACTAGCTTCATTGTTTCTGTATGATTTTACCAAGGCCTTGACTTAATTGAAAAAAATGGTTTTAATTACATTTTAGAAGTTCCGCTAATAGACTTTCCAAACAAATTCATAATGGCCTTGAAAATGTTTCTGACATCCAGGAAGAAAACAATAATCAAATACATGAAAACTAGGAAAGGCTTATTGCTTTCAACATGAGGGCATTTTATTTTCAAAATTTAAAAAAATCTATTTATAGTATCATTTCTTATGTAGGTCAACTTGAAATGGACCATAAGGAGTTTGAATCTGGCTATATTATTTAAACAGCTTTACTCTTTGGGTAACACACGTGCAACTTTGTATTTTGTCTCTTTTTAAATGCAAAGGCATGGAAGACCTAGACACTAGAATCCCAGACAGTTGGAATAAAGGCATATTTTCAGATTCTGGCCATAGTAACATCATTAATATTTAATCGTACTCTTTTTTTCTGAATTATATGTGAAAAGCCAATGTATTTCTTGGTAAGACTGCAGAAATTAACACTGCAAATTGGATGAGTTTTTGTTCTGGCCTCACAAATGGAAGGTCACAACTATTGTGATTTTGAGACACGCTTCCATCTGGTTTCAGTTTATCACTGCCAGATACACTTATGCAGAGCCAGAGAATAGCATTAGCAGGACCTATGTAGAATTACACCTCATAGCTATTCTTGACAGCCAAAGCCAAGCAGAATATAAGGGAAGAGTATCAAAGCTATGTAAACTGTAATTTGTTTGCAGAAAATCTCCTGCAAATAAGTAAGTTTTTATGTAGTTTTGGGCAGAAAATACTATAAATCAAAACCTTTTATGCTTTTCTTCATTCTTTTAGTCATAACTGCATGAAATATAATTGTCTTTAAGGACCAGATTTTGCCAGGAAGGTGTGCAGAGGAAGGAGAAAAGACTCCATGGGGAAAAAAAGTTCTCCATTTTAAGGCAATTAAAGAGTAGTCTAAGCTGTAGATTTTAATTTGTAACTACTTTTATGTTCTTTTTATCCTTTACTTCAGTATTACATACACAAACAAAACTGTCCACCTTTGCTTTCAAATGAGTTTTATCAGTGCTTCTCTTCACTCTGTTGCCATTTGGATGCTAGCATTTCTCTTCAGCAATGAAGCATCTAAAACCACAATTAACACTGCTGTTCATTGAGATATTTACTACTACTACATTTAACTGTGCCTAATAGCCATACTGACCATGCTGGAGAAAGAGAGAGGGGAAATAAATCCATTCGTTTGATTTTATTTGCTTTATATGTACATAGCAAAGGTGTATGCTAGTTATATTTGTTTGCTAGGTATAGCCCTTTATAAGTAATTCTGGATTTAGTATCCTTGGAGTCACAGATGTTACCTAGCTTACAGTTTTCACATTCGGCACCGAAATATGCAACAGTTGCAAAACTACATATAGGAGTAAGAGTTCAGTATATGCAGAACCATTATTCTATTCCTCTTATTTCTGTATTTCTGTCTTCTGCAGTGTTATTTATGCTAGAATCCTTGGCAATGGTGACACAACCTTGCTTTCTGATTTGGTCTCATTTATATAGATTTCAGCTTGGTGAAATAAGAAAGCTAATGTTAGCATTTATCAGTGTTTTTCAGCTGTCTTGAAGCTCTATTTATTAGACCTCTTCTAGGCCAAGTGGAAAGTTTGTGCATGATCAATAAACATTTAAGCAATGGTAGTTTATATTCTTTTCTTCCCCCCCACCTCCTCCAGCCCCCAACAGTTCATTTAACATCTGAAGGTGATCTGTTGTGGAATATCCTGATTAATAGTATCTCTGTTCCTTTGGAAATACGGAGCTCAGCATAGAATGAACTATTTAGAAAAAGAAGATAATGAGCTATATCTTCCTTCAGAGTTTATTTTATTTTGAGCAGTCAAATTCCTCTTTGCACTTTTCTTAAGGTACATTATAGATATCTAGATAGACAGATGGATAGATAGATGTACATTATATATTACATACTCATTACATATAAATAGAATCATAGAATCATAGATTGTATTGGGCTGATAGGGACCTTTAAAGTTCATCCAGTCCAACCCCTCTGCATTGACCAGGGACACTGTTACTAGAACAGAGTTGCTCAGAGCCTCATCAAGCCTGACCTTAAATGTCTCCAGGGAGGTGGCATCCACCACCACTCTGGGCAACCTGTTTCAGTGATCTATCAACCTCATGTTCGAGAACTTTTTACTAATATCCAACCTAAATCTACCCTGTTCTAGTTTAAAACCATTACTCCTCATCCTATCACTACCCCCAAGTCCTTTTCCTCAGGGCTACTTTCCAGAATATCATCTCCTAGCCTGTACTGGTAATGAGGCTTGCCTCTACCCAGATGCAGGACCTTGCACTTGGCCTTGTTGTACCTCATGAGGTTCACCTGGGCCTACATCTCCAGCTTGTTCAAGTCCCTCTGGATGGCATCCCTTCCCTCTGGCACATTGACCTCACCACCCAGCTTGGTATCATCAGCAAACCTGCCAAGGGTGCACTCAATCCTGCTGTCAATATCTTTAATGAAGATATTAAACAACACTGTTCCAGCACAGACCCTTGAGGGACACCACTTGTCACCATCTTCCATCTGGACATCAAGCGGTTGACCACTACTTTTTGAATGTGACCATTCAGCCAATTCCTTATCCACTGAACATTCCAGCCATCAAATCCATACCTTGCCAACTTAGAGAGAAGGGCGTTGTGGGGGACTGTGTCAAAGGCCTTGCAGAAATCCAGATAGCTCTTCCTTTATCTACTGATGCAGTTATCCCGTTGTAGAAAGCCAGTAGGTTGGTCAAGCAGGACTTGCCTCTAGCAAAGCCATGCTGGCTGTCTTGAATCACGTCTCTGTCCTCCATGTGCCTCAGCATAGCTTCTAGGAGCATCTGTTCCATGATCTTCCTAGTCACAGAGCTGAGGCTGACAGGTCGGTAGTTTCCAGGGCCCTCCTTTCTACCCTTTTTAAAAATGGGTGTGATGTTTCCCTTCTTCCAGTTACAAGCGACGTCACCTGACTGCCATGACTTTTCAAATATCATGGAGAGTGGCTTGGCAACTACTATAAATATGCTTATACCTGTAGAGTATCTCCATGGCTTCTTTCCTCTCAGCTGCCTGCTACATTTCTCAGGAAGACTGGCAGTAAGAAACCATACGGAGGTGAAGACCTATGCTGAGTTTCCTCCAAAGCCAATGCTGGAAGATGTTTAAAGGGACTTAACAGAGAAACTGATTCTGTAAATATGTTAAAGTTTTGAATTGTTGATTCACTTGAAAATTGATCTCTGACCCTTAGAGCAATAGGTGTCTTTTAAAGTGTCTTTTCAGTGAATCACACTGTACAGTGGTCCACATCCCTAAGAACACTTGTAATTTTCATTACATTATTTTTGTTCTTCCTTCCACTTACCTTGTCTCTATGGTTTTCTACATTATGATCTAAGTGACAGTGCCAGTGTCCTACAGTGCAATAAAATCAAATTCCCTAAGATGAGCAGGGTACATAAAATATGTCAGGACCTTGCCTTTTCAAATGAATTTTTATGTTTAGTTCATAAATATTTTTCTAAAGAGTCTCATTGACTATACTAAGAAGTTTTTTATGTTTGGAAATGTATTTTCTCCAGAATGGTGGAAGGAGCAAGTTTATTTGAAGTCCCTTTCCTTTTTCGTGGTTTATGTGTGTATATATATGTGTGTGTGTGTGTAAACTACAAAATATTTGTTTTTATGTGTATATGTATGTTTTGATATATAACACACAATGAGTTAAAGCTGTAAAGGAGAAACTAATTCTTATTACAGCCCGAATACGTGCTGTTACCTACTTTCTCTTCCCCTCTCATTTATTGCTATGTTGGGATGGTCTTTTTGTGCAAACAAGCCCATAAGTAAACAAAATCATAAGCTTTTCTAGGTAAAGCATGAAATATGCAAAGTGAAACTGAGCAACATGCTGAATCTTTCTGATGTACTTCTGCTGGTAACTGTGCTGTTCAGTGTAGGAACTCACTATAACTCTGCAAAGGCAGAGTAGCACTGCTGTCAATGGCATGGAGACACCCTCTCTTGGACATATCCTCAAACTCCCCAGGAAATGTATGTTCAATTGCTTCTCTGAGAGTTGCCTGTAACTCACAAGTTAAAAGCAAGTAACTTCCTTACTTGTTTTCCTTTTAAGTAGGTCTCTCCTATATTTACAGCACTCCTCCTAGCAAGGGTTGATATTTTTTATGACAAACTTAATTAAGACTAGCCAGTGAAAGCAAGCAGCCCTGTTGTCCTGTAAGTCTGACATAACACCTCTCTGTGGTGTGTTCAGCCCTCTGCAGAGAGGATAGAGGCTATTAACATCTTTTCAGCACAGTCCCTACTAGTGTGACTGACCACACCTGTGCCGGAAAGCAAGTGCCACAGTCGTAGGGATGCCTCTTGATGCAGTCCAGTTAAGGCTGACCTTTCTGAGCAAGTCAAAGGCTGAATGATATGAACAGTTGTAATCATAGTAAGAGTCAGATGGCCTTTGCAAAGAAAAAAACATGAGCTCAACAGATTCCCTGAAGTCAACACCACAACCTGCCTTCACCCTTTATGAACAAAAATGTTTCTTTGAGCAGCAATAAAAAGAAGCTCTTGAATTTTGTAACAAGAAGCGAAGGCCACAGTCACTGGATGATTTATGGCAAGCATTCCTAACCAAGACATAATGACTGTAGAAAATTATTTCACAGTTTAACTCCATGCTTACCTAGCAGAATGTATGAAGAAGAGGTTTTCCTTTAGATATCCACAATGACCTCATCATCAGATTGTTATTCATTACTTAACGCAGATTTTGAATCTGTATATCTACAGTCAAACAAACCCCTCTGTTGACCCAAATACCAGGATGCACATCCATTCAGGACCAAATCCCATCTTTCTTTAAGTTAAACTGGCAACAGATAAAGCCATAGAATCATGTAAGGTGCTGATCAGTCTTTTAGAACTGTTAAACCCAGTTTTCTGTCAAATTACAGCAAAGAGTTTGTTTCTCACAAAGCTGAATGCAGGCTGCAGGTTGAGCTATGATGCCTTCACTGATGCACTCTCTTTCAGATTCAGTTTGCACACAACAGCAAAGATAAATGACAGAGCAGGCACTGAGGTATTGAAGAAGGATGCCTGCTATTTTTCTGTTTTAGCATTTACTTTTTACTGACCAATCTGTCTTTCCTCTGCATTAATATCATACTGGTTTTGCCTTAGCTTAGCACTGCCTATATGTCAACATAGCCATATATTAATATAGGGCTTAAGTGTGCTAATAATTTACAACTCATACCCCAAGGATTGCTATCAAATTCTCCCAATTATCTGTGGCTCAGACTTATAGAGCCTGAACATTATCAGGTTGGATTTCTTAGATTCAGCACTTTGCACTAAGGGTAGAGTTGATCTCACCCAACTTCAGCTATGTAAAAGGAAGTTGGCTACCTGGATGGATTCCCAGTTTAGTCACTGGCAAACATCATGTTCAGGGTCGCAGTCATCCTAGCCTGAGATAAATAATCACAGGAAGTGCTAATCTCAGTGATTATCTCCAAACAACAACAATAAGGTCTCAAGGTTTGCTATTGCTGAGAGTATCTTTTCATCTTGGATATGTTCCAGAGTAGCAACGAATACCGGTTTGCAGTGCCTTTGTGGATCAGCTTTGAGACATAGGTCTCAGTGCACAGAGGTTGTGCTTCATCAGAAGGTTTGTGTCTGACAGTTTCTCCTCCTGGTGCACTTATCCTTAAGGTAACCTGTGATAGCTTAAGTAACATTTAACTTCCAGTTTTTCAGCAGTTAAAAAAACCTAAACATAGAAGCCAAATTTTTTTTTTCTGAACTTTGGATGAATGTGAAATAAGTTTTGCTCAGTTATGATCTCATTTTCATAATAAGAGTGATTGGTGTCATGAAAAAAATAAAGTGGCAAAGATCCAATGAAAAGCAAAGGTTTAATATGCTATTCCCAACAAAAGACAGTACAGCTCCAGTTGATTTATAAAATTGTATTTACAGACAAAGCAGAGGTTGAGTGGGAGAGCCTCTTTTTCTATCGGTATATAGAAAAGCTGTATAAACATAAAAATATAAACATTTTCAGCATGATGTAGTGGAAATTTTTAAAAAATATTCTCATTTTTATAAGTTTTTATTTTAAGAGACTAGTAACATTTGACAACTAAAACATTTTTATATTAGCAAACACATTTTCCAGAAAATTGAAAGGACAAAGTCAACAAATACCCTGAGGAGATTTCAGCTGCAGACAAACATAACGTGTCAACAATCAGTCTTACATATGGACTTTGGAATACAAAAAGGAAAGCAATAAACACAAATTGCAAGTAGCTGCTAATCTTAATATATGCAGAGAGGAGGCCATTTGGTTGACTCAGTAGAAAGAACAATAGTTTAATCTATCTTGTCTTACGATCTCAAAATGATAACTATGGGCATATATTCTTTCAGCTAAACTTCACTGCCAAAACTCCCTGTGTTCTGGAGAGGTTCAATATTTAAGTTAATTTATTCTAACAGCAAAACACATGAAAAAAACCTTAATGAAAAAAATAATGAAAAAAGTTACTTGCAGATCAAGACTTGAATAAGTTAGTTTACACACAAGTGCCTAACAACTAATTTTGGTAATTTAGTAAAATTGAATTTACTAAGTGCCATGAGTATACTTCTGTGACTGCTTTAAAAAGCTGTACTCTGGAAATACTGGAAAGCCATAATCATGGTGGAAGCCATGAGGCTGGTGTCTTCAGATGAAGTTTCTTGAGCACTGTGATGCCTGGCCAGCAGCATCAGCCTTTAACACACACTAAAAATCCTAACAGGGCTTGAGCACCACACATCAGTGTTTACCAATATTCTGATTCATTTAGGAACACTTTTAGTAAGCTGCTTTCTCGTGGTTTCTGTTGAGCTCTTTTACCATTGGAACTGCTTTAGAAAATAATTGCTGACTATGAGATCAGCAAATGGGAGGTAATTGTCTCTTGGAAGAACTCTTGTAACATAAATTACCCTCTTAGCTGACTTTGGCTTTGATACTTACATCTAATGTAGTACAGACCAAGCTCTTGGAAAAGAAAACCCATCAGATATACCACAAGCCAAAGGCAACAATCAAAATTTCAGAAAAAAAAGAATTTTCTGATACTCATCCCAATTTGTAATCTCGCTGGAATGTCCCCTCTTCAGTCCTACCAACTCATTTGTAAACAATCTTCTGTCACAATTGGTCCATCATCTGCTGTCACTTTATGTGTTTTTCTTTGTAATTTACAAGGATTTACTTCAAAAGGTAAACCGGCATAATTGGGGTTGGAGGAGGAATATAAAATTATTTATCCAAAAAGTATTCCCTCCCATTAACCACTTTCCTACAATGGATATATTTTTATTTACTGATGTCTGGAATAACTTCAATGACTCGTGAATTGTTATCTAGAATACTATCTGAGTTATTTTAATTATTTTTCAGGACAATCTGATGATATTCCTTTCATCTTCTTGTATTTTCCGCTTAGAATAAATATGAGGATGCCAAACTGGCACATTGAAGAGATACTAAGACTCATCCTGACACTCCTGTGAGACAGACAGACATACCAGTAAGTTTAATCTCCACTGTCATAACCAAGAAAACATTTTTAGGAATCAAGGTCTGAAAATTCCTAATAAGTAACTTCTCAAAGGTTGTGAGAAATTGATTGATAGCTCTCCAACAGCCGTCTTCCTCTAAACTCTTACCATAACTCATTGACTGACATGGATGACAGGTTGTAGCAACAGAATTATCAAACGCCATAGAAGTAATGGTCAAGCTCTGTTTGATTTTCTTCCCTGTAGTTTACTGAGGTATGTCACTTGAGAGCTAGGTCACTTGCCAGATCTGTTGAAAGAGTTCATCAGCAGACTCTAGATTGAGATATGTCCTTTTTTGGCCCTAGAAATAAAACTGCCCTATGGCATTCTTTGGAGCTACAACAAACTCTAGGCTGATGAAGTGGGAGGGTCACTCTACCAGGCTAATAGAGATACTCAGCTTACTTTATCAGTGGGTGAGGAAGTCATGAAACTTCAGCTTTGCTTGAACGTTTTTCCCACATACCTTCTTAGCATCAGGCCTCTGGATTTCACTACTTCAGACCTCTGAATCATTTGTGTCATTATCAGGGTGTAATCAATCTCTTTTCTCCAGAACCACCTCCTGACTTCCTTCCCTCACGTCAGAAGCTTGATGTGCCAGCACTCTATTACTGAGAATGGAGAATGTGCACTCAAGAGAAGATATCACACATAAAGGCTTATAAGAACAGAGACCAAGACACTTAATTTTATTTCTCAAATTACACTTTATAAAAGACATAAAAGTCTCTGGAAGATGTTTCTTGATAGTTCTCCTGACCTTCAAAATGTAAAGCCTTTTTTAAGCCTTCAAAGTGACTGAATGCATCTGGCGTAAAATTGACACTGAATCTTAATTACAACTTCTCTTTTCTTTCAGGGTTCTGTGTCAGGAGACCTTGAAAGACAGCAGGATGCATCTACATAGCTCAAAAAAAGTTAGCTTTTTCAAACAGGGGAGTATTTGTGGTGTTTATTGATGCTGTGATCTGAAACTATGAATGGCACTTCTCTGTTGCAGAGTACACATTTTTCATTCAATCTAAAATGAGTCATTGTCCACATTTGTCCGGCCATAGGACTACACTCTTGGCTAACTGTTTTACTTTAAGGCTGATGTATGGCTAAACTGATAACATTAATCATACCTGATTCTCAGGATATAACTTGTGAGCTGACAGAGCAACCTAGGGGCAAAGCATACACAGAACTTCCAAGGCAGCATCACCTTTACCATCATCGGCTTATTTTGACGAATGAGAAGGTGAATATTTTTCCATGCTTCTCTGACAGTTTACATGAATGTATGAAAATCTACATTTGTGGAAAAGTTTCTTCTGTTTCTGAGAGTTTTTGAGGAACAATGAGCTAGCTGACCTGATTTATGTTTTGGCTCTATTTATCTATCATCTCTCTCTCTCTCTCTCTCTCTCTCTCTCTCTCTCTCTCTCTCTCTCTCTCTCTCTCTCTCTCTCTCTCTCTCTCTCTCTCTCTCTCTCTCTCTCTCTCTCTCTCTCTCTCTCTCTCTCTCTCTCTCTCTCTCTCTCTCTCTCTCTCTCTCTCTCTCTCTCTCTCTCTCTCTCTATCTCCCTATCTCTCTATCTCTCTATCTATCTATCTGTCTCTATTTCTATGCCTATATCTCTCCATATATAGATATCTAGAGATAGACAGATAGACAGATAGATACATACATACATTCATACACACACAAATACATACATATGACATATGTGGCATCAGGCAGGTACCATACCTGTCTCTCAACCTATCTTTTTATCTATTGTTTATCCATTGATACAGAACACATGTATGTAAAACATATATTCAGGGCCTTGGTTTTGAAGCACAGACATGCAGTTTGGTAGGGGTCAGATACTTTTCTCTGAAGACAGAAGTTTTAAGACTAAATGAATCTGAGTCATTTACTCATTAATCATTACACTAGTTACCTCTTAAAATAATAGAGCAGTAGATGATAGCAGAAAGATCTTTCTCTCCTCCCTTCAAATTTTTTTGACATGAAGCAGAGCAAA
>NW_010166137.1:16541-17364 GCF_000695765.1 Mesitornis unicolor
ATTTGTGGAAAGCTGGTTAAACATATTCCTTCCAAAGGCTATGCATAGAGTGAAGGTGTGTACATTCAGTCCTGCACAAAAGGGTTATGATGTTTCCATTATTTTTCATGAGTGGCTATTAACCAGTATTGATTTACCTTTTGAAGACGCAGTATGGCAAGGAGGGAAGGATGGCTGGAGAGGGTAGGGAGAAGAGGAATTCATGCTTTTCCAGACAGGAACTGTTTTGGTTACATAATTTTAAGCTCAAGTTTATTGTAACTATAGAAAAAAAAACTTATTCTGAAAGGTGAGTCTGAAGGACACGTGTGGAATAAACTGCTGATCCAAAGCGAGTAATACCCATGCTTGTCTTTTTGAATCTAGTATAACCAGGTACTGATTGCATCAGCATGAATTCATTTGTTTAGTGCTGCTTAAGCAGATGACAGTCCTTTCCTTACCACGTGCCCTCTTAAAAAAGCTTAAGCTGAGCTAGAGAACAGGGAGAGAAATATGGACTTCAAATATCAAACACACAGTGGTTTCTAGGGAGAAACAAAAGAAAGTATTAAACATTACAGATTTTCATTTTATAAATTTACCCCTCTGATGCCTTCCTAGAATCCAAAGGTCTGCTGTTTGCAGATCAATACAAGCAGCCAGGAGAAAAGCCTTTACATGCACTTTCCCTGAATCACTTGTAAGGATCGGTCTGGCTCATAGTTTAAACAGGTTTCAGTAATGTCCAGTGCACCAGGCGACTTGTGGGGGGTTGCAGGAGCAACTCAGCCTTGGATCGCCTTGAGGCCGTGTCTCTGCAGAGACGACCCATGGGGAGCTG
>NW_010166138.1:0-714 GCF_000695765.1 Mesitornis unicolor
TTTCCTCTTTTTAAGGAGAATTTCTTGCCTCCGGGTAGAAAGACTAGACCGTCCAACCTCATTTCCATCTCCTGAATGTCGAGTATTACGCTGTATAACACACATTGGGGTGCTCTTTGGTGCTGTTTTAATGGTGACCAGTGGAACTGTCTTTTTGTAATAACAATAACAATACCAATAAAGGAAATTTTAGTGCTGCTGGTTCCGTGGTTGTTGTTGTGACCTTTTTTTATTTTTTTTGCTTCCTTTTATGTTATTTTGCGTTGGTTTTTTCTTTTAATTTTTCCTCCAAAGCGAGTAGCGATCAGCTGCCGAATCTGTGGTGTTGATTTCTTCCTGCCTTGTGCCCTGCGAGCTGTGGGCCGTACCGGGTTAGCGGGGAGTCAGGTTCGAGTCCTTCGTTTTTCAGATCGCACGCAGCAGAAAAGAGCATTTGACGGGGAGCCCAGACGGCAACTGGAGGGTTAATTCTTGACCTTTCAGGTATGTTCCTCTAAAGAAGAAAATAAATATAAATTACAAAAATGAAAAAGAAGGGAAACAAACTACTATTTCTTCAGTAAGCTCTTTTTTCTTTTTTTTTCTGTAAACGATTTACAAATAAATCTGACACGATGGTGCTGTACCAAAGCCTTCTACGAAACTTATTCCGCGCTCTCTATCATCTCTGTATCTGTGGTGTTGCTCCTGCTGACCGGGGAGGGGAAGCCAAAT
>NW_010166139.1:0-7705 GCF_000695765.1 Mesitornis unicolor
TAAATTGTTAAATTTAAACTCTACAGTAGAGCCTCTTTTCGTCACACCTGGGGTAAATAATTTCACTTGTTCGGTCATCATTTATATTTTAAGTTTTTACTGCCTGATCTGTTTGGAAAACAACCTCAGGCAGATAATTTTATAGGCTTCCATGGCAGCCAGTACAATATGATGTCCAAAGGGTTTGGGCCTGTCAGCGTTACTGAAATGCAATTCAAATTGTAATTTAAAAAAACCCCAAACCTAGTCAAATGCACTTCTGCATGTGGTATGGATCTCTTCACAGTCATGGAAATAGCCTAACAATGAAATCTCTGCTCACCACTCCCAAAGTATTATCAGATTTTTAAATCCTGTCAGTTGAAAAGAATAAGCTTAGATGACTTTAGGTACCATTTCTCTCCATGAAGCACCTAGGTAGTTTTTTGTAATGATGGTACATTTTTCTTTCTGATGTTGCTATATGAGTATTATCTATACAAGAGAAACTGTTTACCATTCAGTGGAAAAATTCTCTCTCTGCTTCCTTTCTTGTCATAATTCTAGGCTTTGAGTTGTAAAAGCAACAAACTACAGTCCATGAAAGCAGGGTGGTCTTTAAGGAGAGTGTCCTAATTGGGTGTTTCACTTTTCTTCATTAGCTTATGCCTGCTTCTATTGTCTTCAGTGAAAAAGTTTTGAAAGTATTAAAATAATTTAATGAAAGTAGCAGTGCAACCCAATAAACAGCTAATTTTTAGTTATTTTTAAAATAAGAAAGAAACAAGTAGTAATTAAAGGTTTAAAATGGTGTAATTGGGATTAGTGATAACTGTCAAGTTTAATTTTATTTGCTCTTCCTGTCCTTAGTGTGTCAAAGAAAACCTTTCAACATTGAAAGCCCACTTCAGGCACCCATCTCAGGACACAAACTTATTCCATCTTTATGAACTATCAATTTTATTGATAACTGAATAATTTACACTTAGAAATTGCATCCTTGTTACAATCAGATCTAAGCTGTGAGTGGTTATATCTGGTATGCAGACTATGTAATGGCAGTGGAAAGATGATTTCAGGGTAAAGAATTATGATACTGGATTGTGTAACGTAGTCATAAGTAGAGCTAAACGAGGTGAAGAATCCCATGTCACTGATTATATATTAGACATTATTGTGTTTATCCATGACTTTCTGTGACAGCTGAGTAGTCAGGCTGACCTGGGAGCCCAGAAGTGCAGGAATTGCAGCAGAAAGATGTGCACGGTGAGACCTCCCTGCTGCACAGGGAGGATGAGGAAATGCTGGGGAACATCTCTCCAACTCACTTTGCTAAAAAACTACGCTGTGGTCTGGCAAACTGTAGTCCTTTTCTGACACTGCGGAAAGTATAAACCGAGTTTTCTACTAAGCTTTTTTACTTTCATCATTATTTCAATAATTTTCAATTAAAACCTTCTTCAGAATGTTTGAGAAGGTTGACTTTGTATGGTAACACTCTTGCACCTGTGATGTGACATTTACTTTGCTTTTCACATTTCTTCATCTCTGCATCTTCCTTTTCTCTACTGACCCTAAGACCTTGCCTGTTTACCTTGAGATAAATCTTTTTCTCACCTAGCAGCTCACATTTCATGAATTCTTGCATGTTAAATCTCAGCAGTGTATTTACAAAATGAAATTAGCATACACCTGTGGTGGACAAAACATAAATTGAAAGCAGTAATAGTGATAGCTTTTCTGTTCTCAAGTTTAACTGAATTGGTATCTGAATCTGAAAAATTCAGAGGTATCTTCTCCAAAGGTTCATGGCTAAAAAAAATCAGGATAAATCTGAAAAGAGTGGGTAGATTACGTATGTTTTGTAGGCCCTCTATCATAATGCCTTAAGTTTCTTTTTGTTTTCTGTAGAAATAAAATTGATTTTTTTCTTCTAACAGAAGAAATTGAAATAAAAATTGAATTCAAAAATTCTATCCATTTTTGAAGGTGATAAGAGTCATTTTCTAGAGAGAAGAAAATACTGTTACAGAAAGTATAAATCATCTTTATATGACTTTAGTACACAGTTAATATATTGCAGCAGTAAAATTTTTATTCATCTAATCCCTTTGCTTTTAATATTTATTTTGGTTGTGTCTTGTTTGTATGTTAAAAGCTGTTGGTTTATCTATGTGACGTATCCTTTTGAGTTTTTATTTTATGTTTTGGGGAGGAGGTTGTATATCAATATTTGAATACAGAAGTGAATTTGATGTATTTAAGTTTTCAGTGAGCAAAATAGATTTTTCTCTTCTGCCTTTATCTCTTTCTTCTTCATGATCTCTTTGAATTTGTGGTTTGCTTAGGTTTTGTTTTTGTTGTTGTTTTGTTGTTCTGTTGTTTGGGGGTTTTTAATCTTATCAAAATTGTTTTCTTGTGGTTTAATGTTGCTGGATAGTTATCAGTGGGGCATTGTCTGTTAATTTCCTGTTTGTATATCAGGAACATCAGTTATGCCACAAGCAGATCAAAAAATGCTTGTGCAGTTTTCATTGCAGAAGCAGTAGAAGGAGAGAAGAAGGACATCTAATACTTTTTCTGATTTTCCTATCCAGCCTATGTAAACATTGACATTTTTATTAAAGGAATAGTTTATTGACTGCCCTTTAAAGCAGAGCGATGACAGGGTTTGTAAGAACCAATCTTTTTGTTTTGTCTTCTCATTAATAAACTTCAAGTTCTGATTTCTCACTCAGTCCCTTGGGTCCACAAATATACTTGGGCATTACTGAAGAAAAGTAAAATACTTGCAACACAGCAGTCACTGAAATATATGTAAGTCTTCATATTCTACATCAGGATGCCTCTTTATAGTCTCACACATGCATCCAATAAATAGAAATCCAGCTGACTGTATAGTAAATGTATACTCTGTCCAGCATGACAGTAGTAGTTAGTTAGATGAGAATGTTGGCTTATCAAACCAATGATGCCTAGATGCATTTTCTTACTATAATTGATATTTTATGCAATAACAAGATTTTAAAGGCATGTCTATAATACTCTTTGAGATGTCAGAGAAAATCAACTATAATAGATATTGAGGCTTAAAACTATCGGCTGTGAAATACATTTCTATGTATTATTTGAATATATTTTCTGTAATTCTGTTACAGCTGGATTGCATTCTTCCTACTATCTAGCTGAATTATCACTTCAGTATTATTCTGGAATTCTACTACTGCTATGAGCTAATTTAAAATTAACTGTTGTGGGGAATAGTTATTTTTCCATTAGCATCATATATGTTACATATGGTCAGCTCTCAAATTGATATCATTGCTCATGTAAATATGTCATGGGCAAAGCCATAGCTTATAAAATACAGCATTGATAACTACTAGGTCACCTGAGTGCGATAGAAGTAAATTCACCAGTCTGGCATATTTTGTGCTAAGTTTTCAGAGATCAGAGATCCATTCTGGTCTTACTTTTGTGAAGTGGAGAAAGATGACACAAAACCCCCACATGCATTATTTGTGTGATTCAGTAATTTCATACATTGTTTTATTTTCTTGGAGGAAAAACTCGGCCTTCTGTTTGATTGTTAATACATCTGAATATGGTAAATAATGAGAGAATCTTAGTTGTACTAACTTGAATTTGCTATAGCCTGAGGGCACGCTGTCAAAGGGTAAGCCATGATACATGGTCTCAGTGAGATGTGCAGGGACTGACGTGGGAGTCCAATGGTACATAAATAGCTACAGCATTGCCCTTGTTTTCTACAGGTAGATCCAATTTAGTGTCCGAGTTCTTATTTATATTGCCTACATCTGCGGTTACTAATGATTAAATGAGAATCTATTTTAAATTGATAGACTTTAGGACAGTTTTATGTATGATCTTCAAATCATACGAGTATTATTTACTTTATTGTAATATTTCAGTATGCAAAGTAAAGTCAGATTTGACGTAAGTGTTTTTTCTGGTTTATCTAACTTGTCTAAAATTAATAACATTAATTTGACTGATAAAAGTTTTAACACATGCACTTTTTCATTTTATGTGACATTACAAAAGTGTTTGGACCTAGGAATTGTTGTTAACATTTGAGGATGAACTGCTGAGCAGCATTCTTTAAAGCTGCTTATGTATCTGTTTACAATATATGTGAGCCTGATATGAAGCAGCTGTTACCTTCCAAGAATATCCAGAGCATACACTGGTTTAATATTTCATTTATGAAGATAATGCAGAAATATGTATCATCCTATATCATCTATTTTAAGAGGTTCTCCGTGGTTTTTCTTAAGGAGAAATTTTGAATATTAGAGATATTTCAATTTGAAAATAACTTGTTGTCAAAAGGAAATAAAGACAACCAAATCTGTTGGTTCTGCTGTTGCCATTCCACACAAGAAACTACTGAAATACAACTTGGTCAAAGAATCAAAGCCAAAATCTAAATCTTGGACTGATAAATCATTGAAATTTGAATCATTGAATCATTGAATTTTGAAATTGAAAATAAGAAAATAATGATTGCATTAAATAGATTTGAGAAACAAAAGAAATTTCCTAAAATGTATCATGTCTCACTTAGATTCAGGTCAACCCGTTAAAAATATTGAGAGCCTTATTCCTGAGTTTCTGAGGTTTTATTACTTAATCATAGAGTTAATACCAATCTTGGTGTTGTTAAGCACAGCTGCTGTTATTTGGATATATTCAGGACCTTGCTACTTTTTTGTTTATTTAAAAATGTTTTTCCAGACACAAACAGATGTAATGGCAGAAGTATGTCTAGAGAGTCTGTAACATTATTTACTCTACCAACCTATTGCAAAGATGTACCTTACTGTTAATGAGGGTGATTTATCTGTTCAGGAACATACTGCATGAATAGTACTTTACAACATAGGTTACTATAGTAACACTTCGGTAGTTTTAGGCTCATATTCCAGTATATCTTATTTTATTTTTCAAGTGCTCTTTGTGAGCATTTTTAAATTAGCTTATCGCTTGAAAACATTTGTGAGGGACTTTTCTACCTGAGTATTATTTAATACGGTTGTTATGGCAACAATATATTTCTCTTTATATTTTACCTATGAAAAGATGGTGGCTGTATCTCGAGCAAATAAGGAGTAATGAAAAACGTTAATTTGCTTTTATTTCTATACACACAGCACCATATAACAACAATGATTTTAGCACGGAGTACAAAACAGGTTTGGGCTCTGCCTCCTTCCTCTTAGGCTTTACACTGACACATGCAAAATCTTGATTGATAAGATTGATTAACGAACATGATGATGTTGCTGTTGTGGGCTTTGTGGTGAGATGATTAGCTGATACGAGTTACTTTGAGACAAAGTAGTATAATGGAGAGCAAGGTATATTGCAAAGAGTGTTGTGAATTATGTTAGCAAAGTGTGCGGGAGGGAAGCAAGACTGAAATCAGAATGAAGGTGCTGGTCTAACAGCCTTAGTGGCTCAGCTGACACCCTGGAAAGCTCTTACAGAGAAAACTTATTCTTAAAGAGTCTGCCTGCAAGAATTTTCTCATATAGCTACATACTGAGACAAGAAAACAGTGGAAGATGTATTGTTGTCTTAATTAAATAGAGGACTGTAATATGGCAGGATCTCATAGTCTCTAGCACATTATGAGAGTTCAAATTTAAAATCTTTTTTGGGGACAAAATTAGAGAAATTTGTCAAAGCAAGTTCTTAGATCCTTGATGTATCATCTGTTTACCAGGCAACAGTGTGCATATATATGAGTGTATAGATATACGCACACACACCTATACAGATGTATATAGATATACATGTATATACATATACATGTATATAGATATATATACAATCCTCCATTCAGGTGACTCAAATATAATTAGATCTTGGGATTAAAATCAATAATTTCTATTTGAGAATGGAAGAATGTCTATATGGATACAAATCTTTTGCCCTCTCATGCAACTATGGAACTGTGTGTGTTTGTATGGAAATTTAGCTTATACATTTTAGATAACAGATGTTTCAGATAATTTCATAGCTGATACTTATGGTGGTCAACTTCAAATGCATGTTTCAAATTAAAATTACCATTACAATAAAAGTATAAATCGGTGCCCCTTTATTGTTTCAAGAAGCAGTGATACAGCCTAGAGTCATATTAAGCAGAATTTAGCTTACGTGTTTTTAGTAATGAATAAGCATTTTCTACATTTATCAGCAGGTACATATTCTTTAATTAAAATGAACAAAACAGCAAAATTAAGAACAATGTAGTATTTCTAAGACTGAGAGCTATAATAAAATATTGCAATAATTATTTCTAATGTATATCAGAGTATTACAAACAAAGCTTTTGGATCCCTTACCCTGAGAAGTAATCATTACTAGTTAATTGAATTTGTGATCTGACAAAGCCCTGTCTTCACTATCGAAGAGTCTCTAAACGAATACTGAAATTCTGCTGAAATTTAACTTCTTATACCAATAAGTGGCACAAGAGTCTATTCCCTGTACCTCTGCTGAGCAAAGTGGTTATTGAAACTTGTAATATTTCAAATTTTAGAAGACTATACAAAGAATCTTTTTTATTAAAAGGAAGCATATAGCTGAGAGAGAACATTTTATATAAAACTAAAGGGGTGTCTAGGAAGTAGAAGCAGTAACAGCTGCATGTAGGTTAAGGGAAAAGTGGTGTAGAAGAAGTTGTTTACTACAAAAACTGTTACTGTTTTTACTGTTTTTAAATGGGCTGTGATTTTCATATTTACATCTTCTGAAAGTAAGTTCAAAATTTAATAACAATGTAAACAAAATAATTCAGGATAAATCATTCATGGACAGATCTAGAGTTAGTATGAATCTGTGCAGTGCTGTGATATCACCTGAGGAGCAGCCTCGTGAATCTTTGGTATTTGGATGAGCTTGCAAGTGTTCCTGAAAGCATTGCATTGGGTCTTCATAAATGGGTAATTGTGTGTAAACCTTCCTTCAGTTTTGGTGCTCCGAAAGCAAATACTCAAGTATTGTGATTAGCACATTTTTAAAGAAACTATTTACTCTAAGATGCACTTCTAGTTTATGGTGTTTCAAGAATATGTCACTGTCTTCTGATAATAAGATGCATACACTGAAAATCTGCCAATGACATGTCAAATGGGCCAAAGAGCGATTATAAAGAAAGTGGAAAGCATCTAAGGCTCACTTTTGTATGATAGTCACTTGTTTATCTATAAAACTGTACCTTTAATTGTATTCCTCCATCAGAAAAAAACATGCTCGCTTCTAGGATCAAGCACAAGAATCTTGGAGAAGTCCTGGTATTAATTTTAGTGGAACTACATGTGAGTGTGTGTGATCAGAATGCTAATCTCTGTCTCTGTTCAGATTTAATGGTATGCAGCAAAGCAGACAACCACTTCAACTGTACCTGTTTAGAAGTTGAAGCTTCTGCTTTATTTTAGAAGAATAATAAGGAATGAAAAAATTGCATTGATTTTTCTTATTTTGCTGAGCAAATAGGCTTTTTAGCTTTGGAGAGTTTCCCCCTCTCCCCCCACCTTTATATGCTAATGCTTCTGTTAAACTGGGATCACCATGCGGGTCGAAGGCTATGGGAGAGTCCATATTATTCAATGTTAGTCAGTTAGAACCAGGAGGTCACTTAGAGGTCATTCTGGGATAGAACTGTAGAATGGGTTGGGTTGGAAGAGACCTTAAA
>NW_010166140.1:0-2580 GCF_000695765.1 Mesitornis unicolor
GGAGAAGTCCAAGTAGACAACATCCACTGCTTTTCCCATTTCAACCAAGTGGGTCACTCTGTCACAGAAAGCTATCAGATTTGTTAAGCATGATCCTGGTGAATCCATGTTGGCTCTTCCCAATCACACGTCCCAGTTTACTGGTGATATTACTCAGGAGGATTTGGTCCATAATCTTCCCAGGGATCGACCTGAGGCTATAATTACCTATAATTATATGGGCCTATAATTACCTGGGTCCTCCTTGGAATCCTTCTTGTCTATAGGGGTGAACATTCTTCCAGTCTTCAGGCACGTCTCTCGATCTCCATGACTTCTCAAAGATTATGGAGAGCGGCCTTACAACGACATCAGCCAGCTCTCTCAGCACTTGCGGGTGGATTACGGTGGATGACATCTGGGTCCATTGATTTATAGGGGTCAAGCTTCTGTAATTGTTGACACGCCAGCTCTTCCTTCACTGACGGCAGGTCTGTGTCTGCTTCAGTATGGATGGTTGTTCCAGTGACCTGGGACCCAGCAGTGCTGGTAAAGACAGAGGTGAAGAAGGTGTTGAGGACCATCGCCGTTTCAGTGTTGCTGGTGACGAGTTCACTTCTCCTATTAAATAGTGGGCAAATATTCTCCTTCTGTTTCTGCCTGCTGTAAATGTATCGGAAGAATCCTTTCTTGAAGTTTCTGACACCCCTAGCCAATTTCAGTTCAAGCTGAGCTCTTGCTTTCCTAACTGCATCCCTGCATGCCCTGGCAACGCCTTTGTAATTTTCAACAGGTGATGGTCCACTTTTCCATCTCTGGTACATTTCCCTTTTTGCTCTGAGCAGACCCAGAAGCTCGCAGTTAAGCCACGGGGGTCTCTTGCTCCACCTGCTTCCCTTGCCTATAGATTAGATGAACTGGTTTTGTGCATCTAGGAGAGCATTCTTGAAAAGCTCCCAGCTCTCACTAGCTCCTTTATCCTCCATAGAAGCTTCACACAGAATCTCTTCCAACTGAGCCCTAAATAAGCTGAAATTTGCTCTCCTAAAGTCTAGAGCCTTTGTCTTGGAACTAACCTTCAGCGTGCTCAGCAGTATCACAAACTCCATGATGTTGTGATTGCTGCAGCTGTCCCTAACTGAGATATTACAGAGCATATTTTCTTGGTTAGCAAGCAGCAAGTCCAGCAGTGCCCCATTCCTGGTTGGCACATCTATCATTTGTACGAGGAAGGACTCCTCTAAGCATTCCAGGAACTTGAGGGATGACAGGTGAACTGCTGTGCTGTTTTTCCAGCAGATAACCAGGTAGTTAAAGTCTCCCATAAGAACCAGGTTTTGTTGACCTGAAGCCTGCTTAATTGACCCAAGTATTGCTTCGTTGGTCTCGTTGTCTTGGTTTGGGGGTCGGTAACAGATGCCTACTGTAAGGTTTCCCTTGGAGATGACCCCTCTGATTTTGACCCAGAGGCATTCAATGGGGCTTCCACAGTTACCATAGCTGACTTCTATACATTCAAGGTTCTCCTTAACATAGAGTGAGACGACTCCTCCTCCTCTACCCTGCCAGTCTTTATGAAATAGCCTATAACCATCGATCACGATTCCCCAGTCACTGGAGCTGTCCCACCATGTTTTGGTTATTCCTATGATATCATAACTTTCTGACTGGACTCAGAGCTCCACTTCCTCCTGTTTGTTTCCAAGACTGCGTGCATTAGTATACATGCACTTTAGGTGGCTGGACATTCAATTCTCATTTAGAGAGACAGCTGACACACATTTTACACTACTCTGGTTGCCCTGATTTATTCCCCTATTGGTTGTAATGGTGATGGTGGCATGAGTAATGCCATTTTGGATCCCTCCTCCTGAGTCCTTCAGTTTAAAGCCCGCCTCAACAAATTGGTCAGTCTGCTGCCAAAGTTTCTCTTGTCTCTTGCTCACCTCTAGTGAGCCTGGTATGACACCCCCCTTCAAACCTAGTTTAAAGCCTCATCTACTGATGAGCCCTGTCAACTTCATAGACCAACATCATAGACCACAGTAATTGATGCAGAATTACATAGCACAGAGGAGGGGGTAATAGCTGCCTGCTTCAGTGCGTTGTCCTCAAGTCCTGCCGCTGTCAGTGGCTTCCCTCCAGCTGCCCACAAGGGGAGAGACTCCACAGCCTTCGTAATGGGGCATTAAATGTCACCCTATCCCTGGACCCTCGGAGGAAAAAGTTCTTGAGACTACAGTTTTTCGTGTGGTTACTAGAGTTCAGGCATCAGCAAATAAACGGTGCAGTTTCATAAATTGCTTCTGGCGTGTAATTCCGTGAGCATGTCCAGTCACAGTCGGGAGTAGTGAAAAACAAACTCCAGCTCCCTGCGTTATTTACTGATGTGGTGCTGTACCTCAGGGCCTGCAGGGTGCCCCGCTTCCACACAGCCAAGGCCACCGACCCGGCACAGCCGCAACCCCGAACGCCTCAGGGTTTATAGGAACGGCCCGCGCGCCCCGGTTTCTCTCAGCCCGCACGCACCGCTGGGGCCCCGCCCCCACAGCAGTGGGGCCTCCCGATTGGCGGCGAGGCAGTGGGGTGACTGGTGGGTGG